>NW_026924491.1:0-23724 GCF_032062105.1 Saccostrea cuccullata | reverse complement strand
TTCACAGATACCTGTCTTCTACAGACCTCCAGAAATTAATGTCTGAGAAGAAACAAAAGATTCGATCCATACCAGAGACAACAAAACCAGTCACGCCAGGATTTACTGCTGGTCAATATAGCAAAAGTGATGCTACCAAATTACTTAGAAAAATACATGTTCCTAAAACTAAAGCATAGAACAGAGAAATAAGGCCTATTGAACGTGTCTACAAAATAGCAAAGAAACCTACACATAAACAAATGAAAAAAAGACAGAAAGAAATCTGACAAGAAACAAACATTGTCTCTATCTGCTTCTGTCATCAAGTTCAGGAAGTTCTATGTACCAGGCGTTGATAATGTACACCATATATCACTAGATCAATCAGACAGACTCTGGATCAGTGACAGTGAAGGCAATCTTGTCCAAACAGATCTACAGGGTAATGTGATACAGAAGATATAAACCAGTGGTGTCAGATTATCAAGGTTACCATACAGTGACACAGGACACGGATCTGATCTTTACAGACAAAGAAAAGAAGATCATCAATAGGATAACACAGGATAATAACATCAATGAATTCATTAAAACTGGAGATTGGAGACCACTCAGCATACACCCCTCCCACATCAACCGGGACTTACTGTGGGGTTGAGGTTTAAGGAGGCTAAAGTCACCAGGTTCAACAAGACACGGAAAGAATTACAGAACATACAGAGGGATAACAAAGGACAGGGACTGTACAGATATCCACACTTCATCACAGAAAACATCAATGAAGATATCTGTATATCTGACTACTATAATGGAAAAGTGGTGGTGAATAAATCAGGACAACACAGGTTCTCCTACACAGGTCAGGAGCCAGAGTTCACCCCCATGGAATCTGTGCTGATGTCCTCGGTCACATCCTGGTGTGTGATGAATACAGTGAAACTGTTCACCTCCTTGATCAGGACGGTCAGTTCCTATCTCAATTACTCACACAACGACACGGTGTAAAGTATCCCCATAGTGTGTGTGTGGATGATGAGAACAATCTGTATGTGGGACAATTTCTCACCAACACACCGACAGTGTACAAGTATCTCCAGTGATTATTATGTTTTGCCATAAATACACTGTATGTCATACACATCAACATGTGCACTTACCCATCATTTATGTTACTTAAGTAATATTCCAATTTATAAGAAAGCATCATATATATACTCCATGTATCAATTCAGACATTTAACTATAATAATATGTATCTTGTTGATCTCAAACTGATGTAAGACTGACTTGTTGTTTGGTATGTTACTTAATATTCCAATTTTAAAGCATTATGCTCTATGTTTTCTTTTGCTCACTAACTAATTTTGTTCTTGCTTGTTCCAGATGAAAACCGCCGGTTGCTACAAAAGCCTCAAGGACTTGAAAAATCTTTTAAAATTTTCCACTAAATAATTGTAGTTTTTAAAGTTGAAATTTATCATTAAACATTATTTGATATATTATTGCAATTGATACTTATTTAACTTACAGAAATTTGAAGCATATACATTTACTGTGTTTTTATTGATTGAAAATTTTTCGGATAAAAGTAATTCACTGTTCTAATTTTTTTTTCCAATAATTTTGATAAAATAAATCAAAAGGTGTCTTCTGTTACGTCATTTAAAAAACTTACATTTAAAACTTACGACTTTTCAACTTTATACACAAACATTGCCCACAATAAATTAAAGTCCAGGTTTTTTTTTTATATCATTGACAGCTGCTTTTTCAAAAATTGAACACCCTAATTTACTTACCTTGTCATTATTCATTTGCAATTTTTCTTGTTAAAAAATATTCTGATTGTACATACAAGTACCCTGAAGTTGACATCAAAAAGATGCTTGAGTTTCTGATTCATAATATCTATGTGGTTTTTGGAGACAAGGTCTTCCAACAACCTATTGGAATTTTCATGGGTACCAATTGCGTTATTACCCGTTATTAACAGACCTATTTTTGTATTCATATGAAGCAGAATTTGTCGTGAAAAGAAGAAAACACTTCTTGTGACCATCAACTCGACATTTAGATATATCGACGACGTATTGTCAATTAAAAATGGTAATTTCCACTCTTATGTCGGTAATATATATTTTCCCGGTGAGCTTGAGATAAAAGATACCACAATGTCTGACACATCTGTTTCATATTTGGATATTTTACTTGAAAAAGACGTTAATGGTAATCTAACAACCAAGATCTATGAAAAACGTGATGACTTTAACTTTACAATCGTTGAATTCCCTTACTTAAGCAGCAATATACCTTCTTCACCTGGATAGGGAATTTATATATTTCAGTTGATTCAATACAAAAGAGCATGCTCTGCGTATGAACAATTTCTCAAACGAGGTGAACTTTTGAAACAAGAATATCAGCAGCCTCGTTTAAAGTCATCATTTCGTAAGTTCTATGGTCAATACAATGACCTTGTCAGCAAATACAATTTTTCATTGTAAAAAATGCTGATGTATGAAAAACTTCAATCACCTGATCCCACCTCTGATTTTTTTGAGGTCCGTGTTTGCTCTGCTCCTAGTTTGTATTGTTTTATGGACTTTTGATCTGCAATCCTGTTTGTTATCTTCTTGTTAAATTTATTCTGCAGTGTGCTGAGTGCGTCACAATATGTGTATATTTTTTCTGATTTTTTTCCAATGATATCAAACTCAATAATTTGCGTTTAATTCCACTGAGTGCTGAGTATAGGTGCCGGTATATTTTTTCCTGCTCTCAGTCGGCAAGTAAATGAGTGAAGAATTCTCGAGAGGGACTTTAAGCAATATTCAATCATTTAATTTGTTTTACTTTTAATGTTAAATATTGATGAAACATTTATTTTTTTTAATTCGCTGGATTTAAAAACAAAATTATGTCAAAACAAAATATTTTTTTTTTGATAAATTTGTGATCATAGAGAAAGTAAATTGTAAGATGAATAGAGTTTATTGTACATACCTTTGATGTTAAAATGTTCCCATTCTTCTTCTCTTTGTACGGAGGATGACGAATTTGTCAAAGTTCTGTTATATAACAAACATTGAAGCGTTTCTTTATTCCAAGCAAATGACACACATCCTCTCTGCTTTTCTGAGCATTTAGATGCACACGATAATATACTTCTACTATAGTGCTCCTTAAGAAGGAAATCATTTTTCAAAACTTTATACAAATAAGGCCATTTTATGAAATTTTCTTGACTGAAATAAGCATAACTACAATTAATGAACATAACCACGAAACATAGAACTCTCTTTGTTACGTCTGACATATCTAAAAGTTGACAATATACATGTGTGGATAAAAATTTGGTGGACTATATATATGTATTCCAAAGCAGTTATAAGCCGGAAAACCCGGTAAATCAGTGGAAAAAAAACCCCCAAGATTGGTTAAAACTGATAATTATTCAGGGTCAATGAAGAAAAACATATTTACGCTTTTTCTAAGTCTTTGGTGTTTCAACAACAACTTTAAAATTACATTTCTGTTTGCTATAATCAATTTAAGAAGTGTATGGACAGCTCATAAAATATATCTCCAAAGACTTTAGAAAAGAGGATATTGACAGTTTTTATCGCTAAATAATTTCCAGAAGAAACAGTATTTCATTCTTAATGTTTCTTACAGTCATGCAGTTTTAATTGGCACTAACTTTTCTACATCAATTTTGTTGTAGCAAGATTGATATGTAAATTCTCTCCAAAATGAGTACGCTGTAAAAAAAATATCTAGTTAATGTCTCGAAGAAAACTAGTAGATTCACTGTCCATACAATCACTACCTTAATAGTAGTTTTATCAGATATTGGTATATTTACTAGATAAGATGAGTAAATTTAGAATTGATGAGTAACTTTCACTAGGTATCTAAGTATTTATACGACCCCCGCTCCACAACTCACTATCTTAACCAGTAAATTGAAAGTTGACTAATCACGACCAACGCTGTACGAAACACACTAGTTAAATTCACTAGGTTTTTCTTCCATTGTATATACAAGTGGCAAATTTGTTTATTATTATGATTTCATCTTAATTTAGTTAGTAAATATATGAAAGAGAAGATCTGAACACTGTGTCAGAATGGATTGTTTCGAAAATTTATTTAAAAAAAAGAACATTAGAAAGTTAGAAAGCAATATGCGAACCATCTATCCTCTTTTATAAATGGATAAAAGGATTTTTGTTCAAATAACTACAAATATCCAACTGCCTATCTGTTTGATAATCAAATATCCAACAGGGCATACCTTAAAAATTTGTTCCTATACAAATCTTAACGAAAAAAAGTCTGACATTTCAATGTTTTGCTGAGCGGGCATAAAAAATCGATGTTTGACCGCTGAGTGAGATATTGGACCGGTCGGTGAGATGTTGGACCGCTTACGTCACAGAATGCAAGTGTTTTCAAGTATATTCTTTTTTCTCCCCTAATCAAAGGTCCGATGGTGTAGTAGTTTGTTGCCCTGTCTGTCCGTCTGTCAGTTTACTGACTGTCGTCTGTTTGTCCACAAAAACTTTAACATTGCCCATTACTTTTTATTGGCTGGAGCTACATATGTACTCATTATAACCCCCCCCCGCTTGAAAAGCGGGAGGGTATATAGTAATCGGTATGTCTGTCCGTCGGTCTGTTACGCTTTTGGTACCCATCTCTCATCTGCATCTCCTCTCATACCACTGAATGAAATTCGATGAAACTTTCATAAAATCTTTATTACATATTGCCATTGTGCACCTCCTATTTTACTTTCTGATCCGACACATATTTTGGGCTTCTCACATCAAAACATGGACACTGCCATTATTTTCATATGGGAGGCGGGAGTATCATTTAGTGAGCTCATTGCTCACAGTACCTCTAGTATATTCTGATGACTGTATATTCCTTTGTGACAAGGTCTTTCTTTGGGTACAATAAAATTTTTGATTCTGCATCATATGACAGATTGTTGGAAGACTCGTCCCAGAAGGTATATAGATATTGCCAACCAAGATCCCAAGCATTTTACTAATATAAAAAACTTTTGAATACAATCAGACTCTTTTATAAATATAATTTTGGAAATAACTAATGACAAGGTAAGTAAACTAACGTGTTTAATTTTTATTGAATAAGCAGTGGCTGTGACTTTAATTTATTGTTGAAAACGGTTGTATAAGGTGCTGAAAATAGTTCAATTTACTGAATTTAATTAGTGTTATTGTTTTTTGTAAAGAAGAAGGGGGATCAAGGTAGTTTCAAATATTAAGAAATCATATTCTTTTTGTGAATTGTGTATTTAAATTAAGTTCCATTATTGAAATTCAAGAATGTTATGAGAAGGAAACCTTTCCTGGGAGAAAAAAAATTCGGAAAAAATTATTGTTATATTAAAATATAATATGATATTCGTAGGAATCGAACTCTAGCAATAAAATCCAGAGTATCACACTGCTTTGAGACTAATGCGCTAGCCACGTGCACTACGCTACTACATGGCTCATGATGAAATGGGGCATTTAAATCATGTTTGTGATATGACATGACCCTTGACTTAAAATGACTTGAAGTATTTTTAGGAAAGATGCTAATGTTTTGTCATAAAAGTGTACTTTTAATGTATAATGGATCTTTGCTCCATGTTTTTTCATATTGGAAAAATTTGTTCAAGTCTTAGAATATGATCTTTTTTGGTCTTTTCAGAGTGTGTATGCTTTTTCACAGGCAAATAATTTCGTTCTTTTTTTTTTCTTCTTCTTCTTCTTCTTTTTTTTTTTTTTTTTTTAAGATTTTTGTAAATTGTAGATATTTCACAATAAGTATACTTTGATGTTAGATGAAATATCAAAGAAAATTTAGATATCATTGAGGTTTAACTTTTTATGCTTTTCGCATTATAGGCACTTCCTCCGCATTATCCCCCATCTTTTGTGTTTTCAAATTTTCTCAAAGTTCCAGGGACACCTCTACTAATGTTATTGTGATTTAAATTCAAGACACTGCTAGTGATACTTTTATGAGAAGTAAAGAAATAGGCTTGGTAAAACATTTATTGAAACTCGCTATAGACATGAATCTTTGTAATGATTTATATAAAATTAGAAATCCAGTATTCAAATATTGATTTATGGGAATATTAAAAGTATTTCAAACTTACATATTACTGTTTTCCTTCTGAAGGAACATGTAAAAGTTGTGAAAAATGTGTGTATTCAAATATTGATTTATGGTAACATTAAAAGTATTTCAAACTTACATATTACCTTGAAGATTTTCCTTCTTAGAGAGGAAGCTATGGGTATAAGTTGGATTACCACTTGCATAATTAAATCCCAGTTCCTCTAAAATAAAATCCAAGCAAGCAAATTCAAAGAAATTTAAAATTGTCCCCCGCTTTCGGTGTCTCAGTGGATGGAATACCATTTCATATCTCTTTTCAATCAAATAAAGTTATTTTTTTATTTTTGTTTTATTTTATTTTTTATTTATTGTTTTTTCCATGATTTTACAAAAAGAAAACATATGAGAGAGAGAGAGAGAGAGAGAGAGAGAGAGAGAGAGAGAGAGAGAGAGAGAATGTTGTTTGAATATTTCTCTTTCAAATGTTATAACCAATTTAGCGTTAGCGCGGTATGATGAATTTGTCGGCACGGCCAGGTGTGTTACTTATGAATTCAATGCTTATATTTACATTCTCTAATTTTCCTTCTTCATAATCTTATTTCGTTAATCTTGAATGTGAAAACGCCTTTCAAAAATGGTTAATATGAACAAAATGCAAACATTAGAAAAAACATTGCGAGGAAAAAAGTGAAAAATTATTTTAAACGCACATTTGTAGTATTTTTACTTTTTAAATTTGTTGTTTAATTAAATTGAGTCAAAACATTGTACATTTTGGTGTTCCCAGAGAAAAAATATATGTTTACTAAAATGACAAGGTTTTGCGTGTGTTATAGAAATTTGAATGTCGTGGATTTCTAATGAATTTCATAAGGAAAAATACACGGAATGTAAATATTTATATGTATATGTTTATTCACCAATCAAGGGCCCTCGGGGGCATGAACAAATTATTACAATATGATTACACAGATTACAATTCTATATCATAGGTGTACAATATGACTAGTGATTAAGTTTGACATTGAGAAGTGCATCACCACAAGATGTATCATCATGAAAATGTAGGATTTACTGGGTCAAAAGTATAGAAAACCCATAGGATGATAAAAAAAAAACAACAAAAAAAAAAACAAAAAACAATTAAATAAAAATAATAAATATAAGATAAAAAATTTTATAAGAAGTACGGTAGGTCAAACTTAAAGGTCAAGGTCATGGGGCAAAAAATCATAGTATATTTGGAAAGGTTTTGTCGCATGTAATGTACATGTGTAATATCAAAGCCCTATTTCTTCTCATTCAAAACACGTTTATGACCATTTTTTGTGGGACATTGGTCCCTCTCTTTCGCGATTTACAATAGTAGCCTTACCAAGACAATGATTATATTGTTACATGTTCCCTAAACTTTGGATTGCCCAGGCAAAATATTTGTTTTTCAAAATTGAAGATAAATCTAAATTTTCAATAAAAAAATTAATAAACAGTAAAAAACTATGGAATGCCATATACGACAGCCAACTGCTTACTGCCAACTGCTGACTGCTTACTGCCAACTGTCAGCTGCTTAAAACACATATTTGAATAATTTTTACATTTGTA
This sequence comes from Saccostrea cuccullata, assembly GCF_032062105.1. Classification (NCBI taxonomy): domain Eukaryota; kingdom Metazoa; phylum Mollusca; class Bivalvia; order Ostreida; family Ostreidae; genus Saccostrea; species Saccostrea cuccullata. Next base: position 15,984 of record NW_026924491.1, on the reverse strand, counting down.
TTGATATTTATATGAATTTTCACAAAAAAGGGAAAAAAAGGCAGATCCAGGACATTTTTTCCAAGTCACAAAATTGAATTGAATAAAATGACCATTATGTTTTATCTTATGTAATATTCAATATATGCGGTTGATGAAGTACATTGTTTATTTTTTTATTTGTTTTCCTATTTGAAATAGGTAATACAATGACTATTTTCACTTTTAATCTTTAGCCAGACATTTGAAGAGAGATAATTTAAAAAATTTGTCGTTTCGCAGAGAAAGATGTTTTGAAAATAAATTTCCGTTTTCCTATAGTTAAAAATTTCCTCAAATTAAGGATGTATATCTCTGTGTGTTATAATGCAGGAACGTAGCATTGTTTCTGAAAGTTGGGGGGGGGGCAACCAGAGAATTTTTTTTTTACTTACCTGAAAAAGTTGACAAGCAAAAAAAAAAAAAAAAATAAAATAAAAAGGAAATAGCCCAAACTCAAAATCCTATTTCCGGGGTGGGGGGGGGGGGCTAACTTTTTTTAAGGCCAACTACATTTTTTTCCACACAATACTACATATCCTTGATATCATTATACTATGGTAAGTACAGTATCCTTTCAATATACATTTTCAATTCTTCACTGTTTCACTTGCATAGATCGGGGGGGGGGGGGGGGGGGGGGCATTTAAAATTTGAGAAGTAAAGAAATACCTTGGTAAAACATTTATATCTCTTTGTTTGTACAAATAAAATATGTTTTACATGCATTTATATAAAATTAGAGAGAATCTAGTAATTTGTAAAGTTATTTAATGCACAAACTAAACCAACTAAAAGTTATTTAGTTAAATCAACTAAAAGGGACCTAAGATTTTCCTTCCCAGAGAGAAAATGTGGATTCATGTTAAGTTGGTATAAAAATGTCATACACATGAAGGTATGACGCATGGATTTATATAAAATTTTCAAAAAAGGACTTCAAATATTTTTTTCTTGTCAAGAAATTTCTGGGTTGGAAAAGTATTTCAAATTTACATAAATATCAATATAAAAATAAAATTTATTCAAATATGTGTGGCAGTTGGCAGTAAGCAGCTGACAGTTGGCAGTAAGCAGTCAGCAGTTGGCAGTAAGCAGTTGGCTGTCGTACATGGCATTCCATAAAAAACACATTTTTTCTGGCATTTTGAAAAAAAAAATATTTTGGCCAGATTTATCTCCCCCCGAATTCTCCCATTGTACATGTTAAATAAGATCAGGGACTTATACCAGGGACCTTTATACAAGTATACAGGTCCTTGTTACTAGTGCCAGATAATACATGGAAAAGACCAATTTAACGTTTTTTAAATTTCTTGTTTTAATATTTTTTCCCCATATCAGTTTATCTGTTTATTCATGAAGCATGCATTGATTGTTGATGACAATACAATTGTTTAAGCAAATGAAAACAGAGAGAGAGAGAGAGAGAGAGAGAGAGAGAGAGAGAGAGAGAGAGAGAGAGAGAGAGAGAGAGAGAGAGAGTTGAGAGTAAATCTCTACTTTGGTAAATAATTATGTATTTTCAACTGCTTTTATAGTTTTCCTATCTATCGTCTGAAAACTTTGGGATACATTACAATATTTTAATGACAGTACATTTGCTAGTAAATCACATGTATTGATCAGTTTATTCTTAAATCAGGGATAGACATGATTATCTTTTATATTCACTTGTCCTTCGGGCAAGTGAAGGGCCCAATTTTGACTTGTCCGATGGAAAAACTTGGTTGCCCAAAATTTTGAAAGAAGAAAATTCAGTAATTGTATCTTATTTTGTTTTTCGAAATATTAACTTTTAGTCAGTGACAAATTAATATCTTTTTTTGAACTTAACAGAAAATGTTGATATGACTGTGATGCTACATTTTGTAAATATATGTTAACCACTTTTCTGTCATTTTCTATCCTGAGGCTTAAAACACACGTGGCAATACAAGAATATTATTTTCTTATAATTTTTTTTCCAAAATATTAACTTTTCCCCCTAAAAAGTTGAGGTCACGCTAAAAGGAAAACAGTTGCCATGTTTTCAATCAAGATACGTTGTGCACGGAGAATAACTGCATGGTGTTCTTTATATCAAAGAAAACAGAATAACAAACCCAATTTCTTAAAGAAGGTATGATCCAGAAACGCTACCGATGGATTAAAAATGCAAAAACAATGTCCCGTTTTTGGCAGAAATCAGTTCAATTAATTTATTTTGCTGTTTATAAACTAATGTAAGATTAAAAAAGTGTTTCTATAAAAAATATCCACTTGCCCGATCGGACAAGTACATCGACGGTTTCACTTGCCCTAACTGATGATTTACTTGTCTTGGGCAATCGGACAACAGTTAATGTCGATCCCAGTAAATTACCATTTTTTAGAATATGTAGATAATAACACTTTAATGCAATAATTTAAAAAAAAATTATTTGACATGATCTGAAAACAATTAATAAAAAAACACTCTTTAATTTTTTTTTTCTCTTTCAGTGCATTTGCAGTCAAAGTTCTAAAAGTTCTGGGGGGATATACAACAGTTAATTTGCCAGCAAACAGTTCGATTGACCCTATGAAAGAATATTTTTGCTATCAAAATCATTATAACAACCATTAAAGAGTATAAGAAATGCTGACTTATGAAGTTGTTAAAATTAAAAATCACATCTTATCAGTCATTGTAAATATTTTTTCAAATAAACTCTAACTCTTTCAACACTGAGTAACTTTTATCAACCAACCCCTGGTACACTAAGTAACTTGGGGCATCACTCAACATTTCACCTTCCGTCACAAAAAATACTATAACTTCTTTATTTCTTTGAATATTTTAATAATTGACACATCATTAAGGCATTTCTCTTTTAAATTTAAATTTTACATAAAAAAATTTTTTATCATCAAAAACACTAATAAAATTCATATTTTTTATAACGGATTTATGCAATAATTTAATAAATTTGCTGCTATGAAGTTTCAAAATCAATTACATTCTTACCATCGTTCAAAAGAGAAATTATTTCCGAGTAAAATGATATGCAATATGTCAGAATTTATTTAAAAGCAAGTCCATAATTATTAATAAATAAAACGGGGTGTTTAGGACATCGGAGTAAAACATCCTCTGTTTACCTTGATATTCCGCCAGATCTTTCATCCGAAAAATTTCACAACATTGTTAATAAATATTTTTGTAGTCTAGAAACATCTTAATGTCTGAAATTTCTGATTTTATTAAATCTTTCATCGCCAGAAGTGTTTTCGTTTTTTACCGCCATTTTGCTTTATCTGTTTATCATGAAGATGTATCGATTGTTGATGACAAGGGCTAAATTGTTTAAACAAATCCAACTTTTCTAAAGACATATATGTAGTGTTGTCAAATCGGTTGAAACTCAGAATCGATTAATCGGTAACATCGGTTGACCCTAACCGACTGATCATTGGCCAATAATTGAATCGGTAACCCTTTGCATAAAATAAGCATTAGATTTTATAAATTAAAATTGAAATAATGTAAGTAAAGGTGCATTGTAATGTTGTATATATGCAGTTTGATTAACGATCTCATACTTTTTTGGTAATTAATTATGTATTTTCAACAGCTTTTAATTTTCATGATCATCTAAAACTATATGGAATTAATTTTTTACAATGTTTTAAATATAATATATTTTATTTGCTAGTAAATCACATTTATTTTAGATTTCAATTTATAATGTTAAATATCAGGGATAGATATGATTATTTTTTTTATATTTTTTAGTTTTTGTCTAATTTTAGTTAAATGTTTCATTTCAAGTTTATTATTAACAGAATTTTGACTTTCAGTCCAATTAAGTGATGTGCAAAACAACTTGTGAAAATATCTCATAATACCTAATAAAATTTTAGAATAACAAAAATAATTTCTTAAAAAACAATTAATGTCATTATCTTTTTAATCTATGCATAAAACATTAAGAAAATGAGTTCTAAAGAGACAATGTGTTTTTCAATGAATCATGTGTCAAATTGATTGTGTTGTTTATAAACGAAATGAAAAATCCAGTTAAAAAATATTTGGTATAAAAATATCCACTTTCAAGAGTTATCTTTCCTAATTACCCAAGACTAAACACTAAGGAACGGTTTCATCTAAAATTCAGCCTTAAATTGCCAGAGTATACATTTAAATCAATAAAGCAAATATATAAATTAACACCAACACAGTAAATAGTGCAAGTAAATAAAATTTTAATTTCCAAGGTTTTTTTAACTCGAATATATGTCATTGATTGATAGAGCACTGCATGCATCGCTATGAAATTTTTACTTATTTGGCGAAGGTTATTTTGTTTTCTTTTGTTTCTGCTTAACAGCAATTCTTCTTGGTGTAAAAATCACTTTGTTTTCACTTTTTGTTTCATCTATTTTTAAAGCGTTTTAAAGGTCAGGGTCATTTTATAGTTCTAAAAGTTCTGGAAAACCGGCCGACACAATGGAGGTTTATTTTTTTGTGTAGTACGTCATCAAAAAGTGGTGTAATGAGCCTCCTTAAACAAGTAGTTTAGTTTCTTCAGTTTAGAAATACAAATATCATTATCTTTTGATTTATTTCAAACAGATTTAAAGTACATGTATTTTAAAATAGTAAAGGACAACTCTTGAAAGATATATATTTTGATAACAAGAGCCTGTTTTTGAAATAAAAGTGAGAAAAGTACTGTAAAAAAGATATGTGCTGAAATATTTTCGATTGTGAAAAAACTTTAAAAATCAGCCTACAAATCCAACTAAATTCATCGTGACAACACATTTATATACATACAGCATTTCAAAAAACTAATATGATTGCCAGGTTTTTGTCCACCCATGTTTTTTGTATGTTTGTATGCAGAGAATATATTTTAAGCATTTTTTTTATTAATTTAAAGAAAATATTGCAGCAGTTGTACCATCAAAAACATACTTGAGACTTCAAGCATCAAGTCACACTATAGATATCTTGACTAGCATTACATGTCATCACAGCTAGAGCTCATCAGAGCTTACAGAGACAGCTGAGCCTCTGGTTGAAATTATAGACCTAGTGCAATTTTTTACAAAAGTCATTATTATACAATTAATTACCCCTTTAGAGGTCAACATGGTGAAATAAGGACCCGAGACTTGGCCCACGAGGTGACCTAACCTGACTGAGGCCGCATAGTGGCTGAGGTCAGGGCAGGTCATCGAGTAGGCCAGGTCAAGGGTCCTTATTTCACCATGTTGAACTCACAAGGGGTAATCAATTGTTTTATTAAACTGATATATATTGAAAAGTATGCATCTCTAAACGTATCAATTCTTTCTTTGATCGGGATCGGGATTTGCTATGCTCCGTATAGTGAAGTTGTTTACATTGACGTCTGCAAGTCATGTAAGTTTTTGCATCATGATTTACTGATTAAAAGAAAATTTGGTTGATAGTGACATACATTGTTATAACTAGCAATTACTTTTCCTCTACACAGTCAAAATCTAACACAGAATTCAACTCTTTAAAGAGCCGCTTCTACATTCCATTAAACTGAATTGTAACGATATTTTGAAATGAGTAAACCGTTTAGGTTAACGATAAAATTTTACTGTATTCTGTATGGTATTGCAAAACAGGCCATGCACAATTTTGGAAATATGTTGTTTGTCTCAAATAATTATCATTTAATCATTAATTTCACTCAAAAACGAATTTTTGATTAAGAGGTCATTATTTAGCGGTGTCATTAATTATAATGAACTGGTCATAATATCCCATGTACAATGATTCCTAGGTCATTATTGCTGTAAACAGTACCATTTGGAGTCATTGTTGTGTTTTAAAGTTTTCTTTTCAGCCAATCAAATGCGAGTATTATCAAAAGAGGTATAATAAAGAGTATTTTATTGTTTCTTTTAAGATTTCTACAAACCAAAAGCCTTTTATATTTTATGTTATTTATTTATTCGCCATTATCGCATGGAATCCTGGTAGCATAGGAATTCTGGGAAGGTTTCACACAAAAATTTGCTTGATGTATGTCCAAATTTACTCTTACACACCCTGCTTGCTGCACTTGCAATAATAACTTAATTTGTAAGATGATAGATCTATTCATATTTTCCCAATCTTGGTGCAAAATGGTCCAAGACCCCTGTGTGCAAGATGATTCCATTTTGAATTAATTTTCACTGGGTTCACAAGTGCGCAAGAGTCTGTCAGTATATTTGCTCTGAATAGCTCAGTGGTTAGAGCGCTGGCACAGAAGCCCTAGATTCCAGTCCGGGTTGAGACTAGATTTTTCACCACCTGGGTCCTAATGATTTTTCACCACCTGTGACCTAATGATTTGCTTTTTTTTCTATGATTATAGGTTGACTTTTGGGAGAGAGTCCATTGGTGATCATCATGGTTATAAATCACCTGATCAGAACTGTTCTACTGCTGGCGTTCCTAAGTACATGTGTTGGTGCCATAAAGCCTACAAAACCACATTCCGTGAAGCCCATTCCATCGAGAGGAAGTAAGTTTATAGTTACAATGAACCATTTTATATGTCGAAAATGTCAAAGATGTTGGTATCCAATTTTAAATCAATAGGCAAACCATAGCCCATTTGGGTAGGATGGGACCATAATAGAGGATCAAATTTTTACATTCAAATATATGGGGAAAATTTCTCAGAAAATCTTCTTCGCAGTAACAACAGGACCAGAAAAGATGAAACTGAGTTGAAAGCATCCTGAGTTTCTCTAGATTCTATGTTATCAAAATCATGGCCCTTGAGGATATAGCAGAATAACAATAGGAAATCAAATTTTAACAAAGTTTAACAAAGGAGTAAATTTATATTGAAAAAAATCTTGTTCTCTTGAAACACTGGATAAGGAAAATATGAAACTAAGAGGAAAGCATCTCAAAGTATTGAAGATTCTAAAGTGTTCACATTATAAACTTTGGGGTAGGGTGGGGCCTCAATTAAATTTTTACATTGAAAATAAATTGGTCATCTTTTGTTAATGAACCAAATGGCCAGATAAAAAAAAAAAGATAAACTTTCTAAGGTTTTGTAGATTCTAAAGTATTTGAAATTTTAAAACAGACAGGAATTTGGTGGGGTCGCAATAGGAGATCAAAGTTTTTTTACAAACCGGAGTACATGTGTATACATGAATGTAAGAAAAATCTTGTTCTAACTAATCTTGTTCTAATAAACCAAGATGAAACATGTGAAGGCATCATAGGTAGTATAGTTTCTGATTAAGTATTCAAAGCATTACTGACCCATCAACCCACAAGAGAGAAAAGCACCAAAAGGAATATTTTGAAACCTACCTTTATTTACGGGTAAATACTCTAATTTAAAGTTTTTTTTCCCTCGATTTTTATGAGCAATGCATTTTAATAAGTGTTTAATCTTAAAAATCCATGACAATTTGAACACAAGTTACTAGTATTCACTGTAAATCACTTTTTCTTTGTGAAAACTTTATTTTTGCATCATTACATGAGACAATGAGCTTGCGAAAATATCATTCTTGCATACAAAAGTATTCTTTACAATTACAAAATAGGGAAAAAATGAAAATGAAAATTATGTCTTACTAATAAAGAGTCGATGCCTATCTCATGAAAATAAGGTGTCGCAAAAAATTTAGTGATGTCCAGTAATATCATATCTATTGACAGGTGCTGATCCCTATAAAGGACAGCGTATTGAAGGAGATGGTAACTGTTTTTACCGATCTCTATCCCTCTACTTGTACGACAGCCAGGAGTACCACAGAAATGTACGCCAGCAAATTCTGACCTTCATGTCGGATCGAGAAGATCGATATCAACGTTTGATTGAGAGAAATGTGAATTATCATGATTATGCCAGATATATAAGGTTTGTTTTCACAATCAGGCATTTCCAAGTTTTTTTTTCTATGTTTAACATCCATGGAAGATTGTTTCGGTCTAAATGTAATTTGTTATATCCCTTAGCTTCACAATATGTTTAAACTCGTGGGGAATGAAAATCGCTTCGGTATTTAAGCATCAATTCATAATAATTGTTTTTGCTATTAGCATGTTTTACTGTACATGGAAATATTTATGTTCTAACAGTGATCATAGGCGAGATGGTGTATGGGCAGAAGACGCCATCGCTCAAGCTGCGGCTGACTTATATGGAATTGACATATATGTGACGCATTATAGCAGTAATGGAGAAACGTCTCAACACTTACAGCTTACCAGAGCCAGATCAGAGCAAAATTCTCAAAGATGGCTTCATTTGCAGTTACATGTACAACAGAGTCATTATGAGATTATTAATGGTAATTTTAAGCATATTTTCATAATTAATTTTGATAATTAGAAGAGATCTGATAACTTAACATATTATATTTTTGTTAAGCACATCTTTTGTATACACTGACGAGTGTTTATGAATATGGTTGTCTTATGATGTTTACTTAAGGTTCATAAACCCTCTGCTCACTCATATAAAATGTTGCTTGAACCTTAATGATTTTCCAAAAGAGATGTATTTTTTAGTAAAATACAAACAATTATAACATAGCTTGCGGGGCAAAATTGGACAAAAAAGATACTTCAACTTGGCAAATCTATAAAGGAATAATAGACATTTATGTCATTTAGAGTTATCTCTCTTATCAGAGTATCAATGGACCTTAAAGCAATGTTACTAGAGAGTTTTTCAAATTTTTGGCAGTTAGGAATAAATCTCACAGAGAAAAGTGATGTTGTTGGTCTTAGAACTGAAAAATATTGTTATTATAAAATAATGTAAATATTATAATGTAGGATACTGTACGTGTACATAATTGGCGTATTCAAAATTTAGCATAATCACTGGGTATAGAGTTGTTGGGGTAATCATGAATTAGTGCTACTTATGTCTGTGCAGTGTATTGTATATATAAATGATTTCTTAGCAGTATTCAAGAATTAGCGCATCATTATCTGGGCCAAAGTCGCTAAAATATGAAGCCCGCTTTTTTAAGTTCACATACAGTATTTTATCCACAGATTACAGTGAAGAAGGTGTTTCAGAACCAAGTTGTCATTCAGACTTGCTGTCTATTCAGGACCCAGCAGAAGTAGAGACCTTAGGTTAGTGATTTTTGTGTCCAGTTATACTGTATACAGGGTTATTTTCGCCCTTTTGAACTTGTGAACAATTTTGCCCCATTTAGAATTCACCCAGTAATAGTTCTGTTTAAGAAAATATGCAGTGTAATTTGAATTCGTCCCGTTTTAAATTCGCCCAGTCAAGGAGAGGGCGAAAGAGGCAAAAATAAAATGGGGGGGGGGGGAATTTTGCTTTATTTATCCACCCTTCACACTTTGCTTTTGGCTCAGTTTCAAAGATTATTTTTAAAGCCACAATTCACACAGCGATACTTTTCAAGTCTGGCCTATTTTTATGACCTTGACCTGAAGTGTGACCCAGAACATTCTTTGTCCTTTTTTTTCATTTAGCTCAATTATAAAGTTATTAAACCAAATATTTTTGTTCAAAATGATATGCTGATTCATGTTGCTTGGAACTTTTTATTTATATCTGTGTCATTTTTCTCGACCTTGACCTTTTTTAGGTCGACCCACTATTCCTTGTTTCAAAAAAACTGTTCCATATATATTTCATCATATACTTATGCAAAGATACATATTCAATGATAAGAATCATCTGTGTCAATGTTTTCTGATCTTGGCCTTCCTTATACATTATAATTATATTTATTATTTCTTTATTATTTTCTTATTTCAAATTTCACTTCATAATAATTTTTGTTCATAATAATTTCACCAAATTTCATGTACTTATGCAAACATTGTGAGAACTATTCAACTGTCATAATTTCAGAGCATGGCCTTTTATATTACCTTAACTTCATTTTCTAGATGTTTGAATCAAGATTAATATAATTTTTTAAATAGGTTACATAGAAATATTGACCACTGTCATACTTTTCTGACCATGACTTTCCTTCTGACTTTGACCTTCTCATGACTGTGAGCTTTACCTTTGAAAATGTTTCAAAATCAAACTTATTACAATTATATGCATGAATATATTGATGGCAGCAATTCAACTGAACCATTATATTGTTTCCTTGACCTCCCCAATGACTTAATATTCCATCATTTTAAATTCCCTGAACTTCAGAACATTCAAGTATTTTATTTTTTGGGGGGTTGGGGGTGGAGGGGGATCGGTATATAAACTGATGAATGATATTTTCAAATGATGCAAAATTAATACCTCTCAGAAATAATTTTTATAAAGCAAAAACATTTTTGACCCAGGCAAAAGTTGTTTTATATAAGTATATTTTCAAATACTTGTAATTGATTTGTAAACAAATCTTACTACATTTTAGTAACATCATATAACTGAGATAATTTATGCAGAAGATGTTTTTTTTACAAAGATCAATGGATATATTCATTAGCACGGTACAATGTTTCTGTATCAACATTTACAGGTAGATGTGGCATGGATATTTGTGAAAAGGACAAAGCTAGTATACAAGAGTCAGGTAGAAGCAAACTCATACCTGAAGAGGAAATGCCTGAAATAAAGGACCCTCCAATGGAAGAGGAAACTACAAACAAAATGTCTGAAAGGAAAGTCATCCCTGAAGAGGAAATGCCTGAAATAAAAGACCCTCCAATGGAGGAGGAGAGTATTTATAAAATGTCTGAGAGTAAACTCATCCCTGAAGGAGAGGAGATGGAAATATTACACCCCCCAATGGAGGAGAGAAACATCCCTCACAGTAATACACGCCTTCCAGATGAGGAATTGTCAGACCCACTAGTGAAGGATACTGAATTAACAGAAAAAATAGACCCCTCATCTGAGGATAATGTGGATAACATCTGTAGAGGTGAGGAAACTACTAAAATCTATTAATTACTGTGGAATCGTCGGGGGGGGGGGGGGGGGTTGATCATGGATTTCATGGGTTCACCCCTTTCAACAAATTTATTTCCCCTCAAACAACATATTTCCTTAAATAATCTTCTGTATGTAGGAGTTACCCATGAAACAACCACCCCAGGAACCATAAAAAGTTTGCTTGCCCTCAAACTGACCCCCACAAATTGAAGTGATATTCCACAATACTTTTTATTCACAAGAACTTTATTTTTACATAAATGTGCAAAGCAATCTGCTCTCAAATTTCCATTTTTGCTAACTTCTAACAAATGGAGCATAATGAAAGATAAAATATAGCCAAAAAATAACTAGAAATCACAATAAATACAATGTTACTTTATCACTAATATAAGATCTCATAAAATTCTTCCATTTAGAAACATTTATAAGTAAAAAATCTAAATATCTGGATTAGTTGATAGTGCAAACTAGTACTTCTTAACTTATAATCAAGTTCATTGAATGATCAACTGGGTAGGTCAGTTTTCAGGTACTAAGATATACCGTATAAGAGAAAATTTTAGCGAGATGCAAATTTAGCGATTTGTCCTTGAAAATTGGTTTTTAGCTGACCTCAACGAAGTTGGGGGGAGCTTATGTAATACCCTCGTCGTCGGTGTCGGCGTCCCAGGTTAAGTTTTTTGGAGCAGTTTTCTTTTTAAGTACTTCTATGCCCTATATTGATTAGACATGCATGGAAGATGGTTCTAGTGTGTTTCATTGTACCAGTCAAAGTTTCAGATGCTGCAATTTCAGCGAAGGAATGACCAGATTAATGTTTTTGGTGCAGGTTAACATTTTTGGTGCAGTTTTTGGTGTAGGTCTCATTGTACAATAGATAAGTTTTATTTTCACTTTCTTTAAGTATTTGATAGGATTCTTGTTGATTTTAATCATTCTACAGGGGGGCCCTTCTTTCCTGACAATTAAGAAAGACCTAAAGGGGTGCTTATGGGGGCAGGGGCTGTTAATAGGGATTATACAGTAAGCCAGAAATGTAAGTTCAACAAATTAAAATTATCTTTATATTTTAAGGTTTCAACGTCGTTAAAATACATGAAGAGGAGAAAGGTAATGATATAATTATATGTTTTTTATCATACGTACATCATTACATGTAATATATTATCTGGCCAAGCATTTATATATAATCATATGTGCAGCTCTGTAAGTTATATTGTGCTACATGAATATAAAAAAAATCATGCTTTATATTTTGTCACAAGATCATGCCTCTTTAGTCTAGACTTTCCTTAATATAATTTATTTATTTTTTTAAAATAGATTTTGAAGATCAACATCAAAAGAAGAGGATAAGGAACAGTATTTATCAAGTGGAATTAAAACAGACAGAGAGCAGGCTTATTGGAAATGAAAGAGGTATGTTTTTATTTATAAAGTGATGAATATTTATTTTTTGAAAGATATGCAGTCACATACAGTAATTGCAATGCTGTGTGCAAACAAATTGAGTAATGTACGTTTTTTTGCATACATTGTTGCAATAATGAGACTATATCTTTCCAAAATAAAGATTCATTGCTTATATTTACATTTTAAAAACTCTCTGCCTTAAATTTACTGACAATGTGATTAATATTTTAGAATCCATGTATTATCCTTTGTGTAAGGTACTGCTAATGGAAGAGGTAATGTGACAGCTTTTAACCCCCTTTTCTTGTTATGGTGTTTTTGATACCATAGATTTCAACATACTTTATATGCGAAATACATGTGTAATGTAAAATATTCTGTGAAATTGCCAATATCGTGGGGGTTTAATTTCATGGAGTTCATGAACTTAAGAACACCTCCCAATGTAAAATTTATATATATTACAACTCATCACTCCTCCAACCATGAAATAAAATCCCCACTAATCAATATTTTTCAAACCTAAAAAATAGACCCCACGAAAAATGTGATTTTACAAAAGGTTAGTAGGAAATTGTTTTCAATTTATTTTCATTGCATATAGTTGCTTTTGCATGTTTCAAAAAGTAAGAGAAGAAAAATGCTCCTGAATGACTGGATTTTCTAAGGAGAAAAGAAAACAATGATTAATATAGTAGCACCAAAAATTTAAATACACACATTTTAAATTTAATTAAGCAATAATTGTATAAGGGTTGGAAATGTTATGACAGAGTTCATTATCTATAGCTGGACATATCGGTTTAAAAAAAAAAACAATTTTTTTTTCTTTTAAGATTTGACCTCAGGCAGACCTATAGTGGAGAATTTAGGAAGGCTGGAAGATCTTCATATTGAATTAGAAGGAGAAGGTGAGATAAACTGTATTATATAGTTACTCAAAAGTTATTTTAGCCAGATGTAGTAAATTCAATTGCAACTTCTCGGCCTTTCAGACTAGCAGAAAAACAGCCTCAAATGTATTACATAGACGTCATGACAATTAACCCTCTTTTTTTCACATATTTTGGAATAATAATAATAATTAACTTAATTGAATGTAAAGATATTACCTAAAATATACCACAGAAGGGACTTTTCACTCTGTCTATTCCATATCTTTATAATAGGAAGTTGTATAAATTTTGAACATCATGTGATGTTAATACAGTAAAACTCGGTTATAACGAAGTCACTGGCAACTGCAAAATTACTTCGCTATATCTGGAATTTATAATATATCTGTATAAGGAATTCGTTCAATTTATACAACTGGAAATCCAAGATAACTTTGTTGTATCCATGAGTTCACAATATCCATGTTTGTACTAAATGAGTTTTACTATACACTCAAGGTTGTTTCTCTGGCGGAAAGACCCGAAATGTTTATGATGATGTGATTGATACAAATTTAGTAATTAATTCAACTATAAAAATCTGTATATAATTTTAGCAAAAAGTACTTTTAGTGCCTCGACAATATTTTCTAGCCTTAACTCTGTAGCGCTTAATGAATTGCTAGCAACGTGTGATTTTAACAATTGCAACATTCTAGTATTTATTAGGGCCCCGCAAGAATTTGCGGGTGCCCTATAGTAATCACTCTGTCTGTCCGTCTGTCTGTCTGTCTGTCCGTCTGTCACTCTTCCGTCCACAAATTTTCTGTTTTTTTCTAATAACTTTTTTTATGGCTGCCCAATCAAGTTCAAATTTGGTATGGTAGTTCAGTAGGCAGAAATACATATTTTGATGCTAAGTTTGGTTCTCTATGTCTTCTGGTTTGGAGCTGGGGTGGTGGGGTAGATTCCTTAACTAGATGCATAATAATGAATGGGCAACTTTTTTTATGGTTGCCCAATCAAGTTCAAATTTGGTATGGTAGTTCAGTAGGCAGAAAGACATATTTTGATGCTAAGTTTGTTTCTCTATGTCCCCTGGTTTGGAGCTGGGGTGGTGGGGTAGATTCCTTTACTTTATATAAGAATGTATTGGCAAAGAGAAATAACTGCTGAAGATGTTCCCATTGTAACTGAATGCTGCTATGAGTCCCTTGGGATTAATTAGCTTTCGTCCTGAAGGAAATCCAGAGCATTATCTTTATCTGTCACATTGAGATGAATTACCGCAAATGAAGTTTGTTTTGAAGTTAAGTCAATTTGGAATGTTATGAACACTCTGAAATGTGGATTTAAATGTAAATTTTTATAATTTATTTTTGTTAAATAGTTATGATTTCATTGAATTCTAAAAACAAGAAATAGATTAAAGAAGATTTTTTGATTTATTTTTTTTACTTTATGTTAATTCAAGAATATTATTAATTTTTAAGGTAGTTGTATAAAAACCCCATTCTATCATTAATACTGAAAAAGTTCTTATTGTAACTTTAGAAGAAAATGATTAGAGAGGTACAATTAATCCCTTGGGATTAATTATCTAGCCTGCTGCAGAAAATTTAGTAGGCTTTTCTTTATCTGTCACTTTAAGATTAATGAAAATCTTTGTCTGCAACTGCTGTTTGTTTGAAGTTATATTTGCATTCATTGAAGGCTGGCATTTTATAAAAGATAAGCTTCATAATTGTGTAAATATACATTCAATGTTAAGTTTTTCTTTATTGCCTAATGTAAATACAAGGATATTATTTTCAGGTTTTTGAATATTCAGGAATTATCTTAAAATTTTAAGAATACAGTTGCTGTTGCTTATTCTTCATACATTTTTTAATCATTCCATAAGCTGCACCCTTATAATTCTACCCCATGGCGGGGCCCTTGCTGACTGGTCAGTTTTCTAGTTAAGTGTGATAAAATGTGTTTATTTATATTACTTAAAATGCATGAAATTAAAATTTAAACATGTTATAAAAGAAAACAAAGAATAAAATGTGTAGATTTGCAGATATGTTTTGAATTGATATATATCATTGATTGAAAGTTCTCTGTTTTATTGAAAAAATTATTTCTTTTTGCACAGCATGTAGTGAAATTCCTGTAAATGAAGTCTTGCGCTCTGATTCTGAAGAAAGTATTGAAAATCGAACAGACGTACGATTGGAGAAAAAGACACATGTAAGTACCCGGGATGTATTTCTACACCTGTATTAAAGTCAGTTGACACATTCCCCGAAAATATACAACTTGTCCCAAGAATTGGAAGAATTTGTGCTGGACGTATTGCTACTCGATCAAAAAGGTTTCCTTGCCAAAAATTGGGGTACATAAAAACCAGGCATTTGTGCTAGATTCAGGAGTATTGTCATTCCTGTAGAAGCCTACTCTGTAACTGCTGATGTCATGATGTTTATATATCTTTCAAACTTAATCAAGACAGTTTTGAAATCAAAAGACAGTGAAGATTATAAATATTTTATTATTGATTACAAAAGATTGCCAAATCAGGCAACTTTTTCACCAACAAATCGCAAGTCATAACTCTTAGTAAAATGCACTTACGCATGTGCTACATTCAAGTTTATTAGTACAAGCTAAGACCTGTTAGTGAAACCATCGTCAGATATTCAAGAACCATGTTGTCAGGCCGTAATTAAGAAAATGCAAAACTTATTATATTTTAAATGATCAGTATAGACATATGTTTGCTA
>NW_026924490.1:0-24018 GCF_032062105.1 Saccostrea cuccullata | reverse complement strand
CTGGAGGTACTGGGCACGAGTTGCCCTGCTACCTCCGATCACTTGGTATACGTCACTGCACCTGTCGTGACGTATACCTATCCTCACTCTCTTCTTTTGTTACTTGCTGCAGAGTACAGACGTGTCTCTGTCAGCTCCGCCATTATTGTTTTGTATATTGTATATCATTACTGCGGGCACTAATAAACAGCGGATTATTTATTTATTTATTTATTCAATTTGACAAAAACCACATGTGGCGCAAGTCATACATACAGGAAACAAATATAAAATATATAGTCACATAGATTTTCTTATATTACATGCATCACGTATGAAGTAACAAATATTTCTTGTAGAATTAACATCTGCTGGATTAAGAATTTTATAAGATATACATGTATTATTAAAAAGTGTACAAAATTCACTTCTTAGTTGTTTATATAGAGGACATACAAATAAAAAATGATGTTCATCTTCAACGACATTTTTACAATTAATACAAAATCTTTCATCTCTTGGTATAATTGGGTTACAATATCTGCCAACCTCTATCTGTAATTTGTGAGCACTTATTCTCAATCGAGTCAAAAAAGAACGAAGATTCTTGGAAATGGAAAAATTTAAGTATGGTTGAATTTCAAGTTTGTTTAGATTCCCTTGACTTATTAACTGGCTGTAAAATGATAATTTGCCATTACCTTTTTCTCTGATATTTATTATATCCTTAAAAACTATATTCTCAAAATATTTTTTCAAATTATTTTCAAAATCATTTATTGATAATGCATTAGCATTTGAACCAATAACTTCATCAAGTATAGTATGCATACAGTTTTGCCAACATGTCTTTCCACTTCCTGCAAGTTTTTCATCCTCTAAATATGCATGTTGTAAAAGTAAATTTGAATTATTTTACCATAGTGTTTTCTCTATTCCGCCATCACTAGTAGTTAATATAGAGAAACGCTATACGTGTTTGACAGAAGTTGTGGATCCACTTCCAATACTGATTGAACATTTCCACCACAAGGTTCAGTAGAAGCTGTAAATGTTGCATTGACATTTGAATCTGGATTTACAATAGCATATGTATCATCAGATTCATAACCTTCCTCTACAAGCTGTGCCTTTACATGCTCAGTGTCAGGTGCAATCTCATCCTAGGCATGAGTAGGAGGACCAAAGTCTTGAAAATGGGACATAGCTTCAGTAACAATTTCATCATTTTTCATGAGTCTTGCAAACGTGCTTTCAATTTCATTCTTTTTAGACTCGTAATGTTCACTGAATGTGTTGAATTTACCTATTAGGTCACTCTGTTCATCAAACCAAGGCATGAAATGAAGCATGCGATTTTAGGAGTATAACTCTGGGTTTGCAGACTGAGAACACTGATGGTATCGGACCACTGCCTGTGAACAACGCTTTTTCATTTTTCCAAGACCCTCCAAGGTTATGAATTTTTCAAAGTTTTGTTCAGATTGACATGTTGTTTCATCCAACCCTAGATCAACTTGGATGTCTTCTTCTGCGACTGTGTCTGTTGGTTTGTGGTCATTGTCAGGTTGATTATCTCTCCTGCTGTTATCTGTATCATACCACATACCAAATTCGGCAAGACACATATTTTTCAAAGATTTTGTTCTTGCTGAATATCTGTCCAAGATGTTGGTAGCAAAGACATCCTCATCTAAAGCATCCAACTGTTCCTTTCTCTTTAGGATTCTGATTCTGTTTTCAGGGAAACCACTAGGGAGCAATACAGTGGAGAAATTTGATTTGTACAGAGGAAGTCCCAAGATTCTATATACTGCTTCTTGAGCCGAGACATTTCTAGCATTTGAAAATGCATATGCCACCTTCTTCATCTGTTCATTTATTCCGTGATTTCTCATTTCACGGCTAACAGCTTGCAAAACTGTTCCAATTTCCCTCTCATCTTAAGTAATATAGCTAGTTATGTAAGCTATGTCTGCATATGGACTTAATGTATACTGAAGATCCATGTTAGCTTTCCACAGTCTTAGAATATGAGGGTTATAGTTGTTTATGCATGTTCGGAGGGAGCACGACGTAGAAAGATGGTTGCTGTTTTAGATGAATTTTGTAATGCATTGTAATATTTGTCACTAGATACATTGCACTTTTGAAGAATGTCATTGACACTCATTGTATCAAGCTCAGACTCATGATCTTGCAGATATTGTTTCACAGTTCCAAGTGTCTCAATAGCAGAACGCTTACAATTTTTATTACATTCTTCAAGTTCTGGTCGAGACATTACCATTTGTTCAGACACTGGCCTCGGATATCCAAATCGACAAGCCCCTCCACGTTTTGTGAATGTTGCAGTATGTCTGTGTGTCTGTAGATCCTTCACTAACTGGCTAAGATTGTTATCATCTGATGGAAGATTTGACTGGATATAGTTATCCACAAAGTCACAAATGTGTTTGCTCGAATCACTTGGTTGAGGTGCATTTTCTATCCAAAGAACACAATGAACATGGGGAGACCCCCTTTGCTGGAATTCTATTCGATAAAAATATCTGGTCACGATGCCAAGAGGACACGCTGGAGATAGTATTACATCTGTGAATAAACACTGGACTCTGTGATAAAAGTGGCAAGCTGCTGTGGTAGGATTTGATCTTAAAAGTGAACATCTTGTTTCCCAAGACATTTGGGCCAATTCTTCGGTACTAAGGTCCTTCCCTTGCTGTCTTGATATGGCTCTAAGTGAGTCCTCCCATTTCATGTCTGCTGCGGACAGTGTAAGGAACCAAGTAAATATTTTAAACTGTTTGATTGCAGCTAAAAGTTTAAACATTACTTTCTGACAGTAAGGAGGACTTCCACGAATAGGGCGAAGAAAACGATAGGCATCATCTTTGGTGATCAATGGGCGAATATATTCTGAGTTTCTAAAGAATCCTGCATTGCAGGCTTCTCCATCATGGTTACTCATTGCCTTCCTAAATGCTACTGAGATTGAGGAACTGATTTCTTTCCATTCTGAAACAAACTGAGCAGGAAAAAGGTACTCCATATTTGATGCAAATTTGCCATTTTTTTCAAGTAGTCTCTTTTGAAAATATTTCTTTGCTGACAATTTAACTTTTCTCTCACAAGTGTAACCAAATTGTCCAGTTGGAAACAGTGTCGGGAAGCTAAGTTCTTCAAAATTTGTATCTTGAAGTATAGAAAGAGGTTTTTTACCTTCTCCAGGAGCAATAGGCTTCTTGAAAAATAATTGTCCATAAATTGTTTCAACTTTTGTCAAATTACATCCCCAAAGTCTTTTTCTTTTAAAAAATATCAAAATTCAAAAGTTAAAAAAAATAATTTTTGTTAGGTCACCCCAAAAATAATCTTATGCTTATATCGTGTGAAATCACTTTCAAAAAATTAAATATACCGCTTACATGTTTATCTCATGAAGAACGAACACGGGCATCTTTTCCACAAAAAAGTACTTTTACCTGTACATGGACAATATTTTAGACTAGGTAACTAAACTTCCTATAAAAAATATCTTTAAAAACATGTGATTTTCCTTTATTCTTGAAACCTTAAAAAAAATGAGCCAATATATATATATATATATATATATATATATATATATATATATATATATATATATATATATGCAGATGATGACATTGAAGTTTGGAATGAATTGACTGGCAATATAACAGAGTGTGAAGATCAGATCAACAAAGAGGAAGAAGAGAATGAGGTCACAGGTTCTTTATCAGAGAGTGAACAGGAAGATGAGGAAATTGTTCCAATAAACTCTGAAAATGAACGGAAACTGCAAAAAATTGGAATTTTTCTAAGTCCAAGGGGCATAACTGTGTCAAAAATGGTGCAATCCTACCCAAAACAGAATTTGACCTAGATATTAATGTGATACATCTGTATACTAAATTTCATTTCAGTATGTGCAACGGTTGCACAGAAAATGAACGGAAACTAAATGGGCCGA
Source organism: Saccostrea cuccullata (assembly GCF_032062105.1). Taxonomy (NCBI): domain Eukaryota; kingdom Metazoa; phylum Mollusca; class Bivalvia; order Ostreida; family Ostreidae; genus Saccostrea; species Saccostrea cuccullata. Next base: position 20,048 of record NW_026924490.1, on the reverse strand, counting down.
CAGACAGCAGCAAAGCAATATGCCCTTCCTTCTTCGAAGGGGGGCATAAAAATATAATATACGATACAATGAGCCAAAATAATGTGTCAAATATTTAATAGTCATAAAATAAAATGCATCCAAATGATTGATTGATTGTGTATTATTTAACGTCCCTTTCGAGAATTTTTCACTCATATGGAGACGCCACCATTTGCCGATGGAGAGCTGCAGTTTTTGTCCTAAACTCGGCACTCAGGGCCATTGAGCAGGGAGGGATCTTTATCGTGCCAGCACCTACTGCGACACGGACCTCGGTTTATACGGTCTCATCCGAAAGACCGGTCTCCATGTCCCACAGTGGGTTTCGAACCCGCGACGTAAGGATTGACTCCTTACTTCGCGACTCTAGAGCAGACGCTCCACCCACTGCGCCACGCGGGCGACTATGATATGAACCACTCGGTTATTTCTGTACAATAACAACATTAACAGGCAAATGAGTGACTAAAAAAATATGAGTATATGTAAATAACAAAATCGCCCAAATATAATGAAACATTATGAATAATAAAAGGTGAAATAAATGTTCATCAAATCAAGACTGGATAGGTTTCCTTGTCTTTGGCAGTTCTACCGGGGCATCTTTGAACCATCTTGGGTTTTTGTGGTGTGTTACTATGGTAGACATTGTCGATTCTAGAAAATATCATTTCTCGTCTCTGGAATTATTAATTTCTGATCAAGATTTTCTGAAAGGATTGCAGTAGTTAAGAGTGATTGTTAAACATCAAGTTTTCGTTTTAGTTGCATTACATGTATATTTCTCGGAGAAGGTGATTTCAATTTAGGCGGAAGAATGTTGGTTGGATTAATAAACTCTTGAACTTGAAGAGAGGTGAAGTGAACAATTTCTGTAGAAGCATATGTTTTAATATGGTGTACTTTATGTTTCATTTGAACGAGTTTGTGACAGTTACAACATTTTAGAATCTTCTGGAATTTGGTCCAGTGGTTCATAACAGAACGGTAAGTCTTAAAAGTGTTATTGAGATGTGGACGTTGTGGAACCTCACACTTCATGCCTCCTTCCTTCCATTGTGGTCTGGTACACATGTATCATGGTTCAACGTGCAGAGCTCCTCCATTGGTACTTCTAAAATAATTCACATTCAATGATATTACAAATAGCACCTGAGTCATATAACCTATGTAACGTGTATTTGGAATTTATTCAAATCCATTATACATGCATCCAGGTGATGATTTAAGGTAGAATTGCAAATCAACAGTAATGCTAAACCAATGGAATGCTTACCAGCAACTGCACAACTGCCTGTTCTGTAATGTAAAGGGCAAGGTCAGTGGAGAAGATAAGTGTTTATCTGCTACTTGTTCATTAGATACAAGATGTAATAAATTGCAAATAGTAAAATATTACCTGAAGAATGAAGAGAGAACTGAATGAGACAATGGCGGATTTATTAAACTTGGGGACTCACCATTTCCGGTCAAGGAGTCAAAAAAATATAAACAGAGTTATCTTGCTTTCCCCAAAACTAAAAATCCACCCCCTCCTAATTCTTACCTCTCAACATTACCATGGTGCAATGGTAGCACAATTGTCCCTGAGGACAAGAGATCTAGGTTCAAATCCTGGTGGTTTTTATAAAGTAACAAGAGTAAAACATTTCAATTTGAAAAAGGAAAAAAGAATGTATTTATGTCATTTATATGTCCTGACAATTCTGTTAAATTTTAAAACTGTGGTTTTTGACATAATTTGTTAAACCTGAGCAATGTGGCTAGGTAAAAAGCAGAAATCAGTTTATTATTGGAAAGTTTAAACCCAATACTTAGAGTAAGTAGCGGTAATGAGTTGTTTTCAGCTGATTCAATATATACAGGTAGCGGTAATGAGTTGTTTTCGGCACAGAAAATGTAGCGGTAATGATCGGTCAGAAATTTGAAAAAATGTAGCAGTAAGGCCAGGTAAAATTAATCTTTAGATTCTCATCCTAATTTGCAAAAAAATTGGGGCGGGTGGGCGGATTTTATTTTTTATAATTGTTAATTCATATATAGGCCCAAGTATCAACAAAACAATGGACGCCCCGTATTATACACATTTTTTTTCATTACCTTAATGCAAATATGAATATATTTAATTCTTTTCATATTCTTTTAAATATTTAAAGAAAATTTTTGCTTTAAAAGTTAAATATTTATCGTTAATTAACAAATTATCAAGTACACATTATACGGCACACCCTGAACAAAATGAGGTGGGGATACCAATAAATTTTGTATGCCTGGCTTCTTATTTTGCAAAATCTATATAAATGTTCTAATAATTATTCTACTGAAAAATCTAGGCCTTCTCTTAAGTCTGTCTACGATGTTGTAGATTTTTCTATTTCAAAGCAAAGTCACACAGCTGGAGATCGTTATATATAACTTGACCAGGTGTCATTTTCTTCGTCTATTTTTACTTAGTTACAATCTCTCTACATACTTGCTCCTGCCAGTGATGGTACCTATATGTGTTTATGCTATTTTTTGTTCTCTGTCTTCTCTATACTGACAAATTATCTTTTCCTAACACATTTAAACTGCTTTTATTGCCGATTTTTCTCCATTCTTCACATGGCGTTTTTGCTATAAATAGCGACACGCGACTTTTAATACAGACGGGAGATAACTCTTAAACTTTGACCCAAATTCTTACTGAATAAAAATACATGAAAATACCCAAAAATCAAAATAAAAAACATCGGGGCGGGACATTTTGAGAGGGGCGGGCGGGGATGAGAATCTAAAGATTAATTTTATATGGCCTAATGACTTGAATTTTTTGGTGATGTAGCGGTAATGTTGACCTCCCATGGTAAAAGTCTGTTTAATTAGTTTTTAAGTTTGTACATGAAATAAACAACAGAGCTACAAGATTGAGTCAAAGTAATTGTATATTCCGAGGGCTAAAACAGAATATTATAGAAGATCTTTCACAATTTCTGGTTCCCAGCTATGGAATAATTCTATTTCGTAAATATCAATTACGAGACCACGTGAGAGATTGTACTGCGCGTGTGCGGATTCAGTGTTCTGTAATTTGTGCTGGAGAACGGACGCAATTTTCTACTCTCTTTGCTGTCAAACGAGGTTTGATCGATTATTAAAATAATTTGTCAGAATTTTTAAAGATTGTCCATCTTTGCAAGGGTTTAAAACATCATACATAAGAAATTATTACCAGTCGTCAAACTAAAATATAATTATTTAGATGGTAATTCTGATTGTTTTTAGTGGTAACGTAACACAAACCATGTGTATATTTTGATTTTAGCCTACTTGCTTTATATTTACTGAGTACATGTTTCTGTACATAATCTTCTGTCTGTATATATGTTTTCAGGACCACAATGTAAACTAGTTGTAAACTAATTGTGCCATCCTGTATAAATAAAGGATATTATTATACAAAACCATCTGTTCAGACAATGATCTGAGCCCCATAGCTTACCTATATATTAATCTTCTTTCAATTGGCTGTAGTGAATTCATTATTTCCTTGCTTCCTTTGTCTTTGGATCTTTGGAAATAAGAAGCAGTCAACATCTGTCCAGTCTCTCCCCCTCTTCTTTTGTTGACTACAGTGACTCTGCAAGCGTGGCCATAGACAATTCTCTCCATGTTGAAAGACTAAGATTCACTTTGAGAAGAGATGCCGTCTCTTCCATTTTCTTCATGGTGTATTTGCGAAGGTTGACTATGTCATCTGTGAGAGGAAGGACACTTGGTTCGTTAATTTTTCTTTCCTGTAATGTTTGAGAGGCATGAGTCGCAATGGACTCAGTCCATTCACTTTCATGCAACACCAGGTAATCTTCTGCCTCCTTTTTGCATTGGAATCACTATTTCTGATAGCCAAAATCAAGGTATAAAGTTGAAAATAATTATATATTGAAGTACTGCAAAAAAAATTTCATTTAATTTCACTAAAAAGAAATTCAATACAAATGTTGTGAATGCAATATATGTTGTGAATGCAATATATAAACAAAATTGAAATACTTTTCAGGTACCAGTTGCTGCAAACTGCCGTGATTCATAGCCCAACTGACGGTTCGATTATATCAAAGGTTTAGTTGTTCCTGTAAAGTGTGTCAAGTATATTTACACTGGTTCTAAAGAGCATCTTGTGTTTCTGTGAAAAGTGCCAGCGGATTCCTCAGAAAAGGAAATTCTTGATATAATTTAAATGCTGAGATTTCCTCCACTCTTTTGAAAACTTTACCAAAATTTCATACTTGACCAATGCACTGCGAGTTCTTATCCTTGTTTGGTAGATCTATTCACAGTTGGGCAGCCTTTCTTCGTGAAGCATATCGCAGACTGACTTGGGATTGCTCAGCAAACATCACAGCTGCAGAGAGTGAGGTTGACAAGCAGGTAACAGAAAATTCTAGACACTGAAAATTCTGATTTAATCTGGGACTTAGGAGTGAGCAACAAGGGAAGACCAGAATTATACAAAGAATTTTTAGAGGAATGTCAGAAGTATATTTCTCTGAAGGTTGAAGTGGCAGTTGATGATAGACGGGATGATAGAGTTGATTCAGATGGTGATGTCATTACACATTTAAACAAATGCTTCTTGCACGAACAAGTTACTAAGCAGTGTCCACCTGGCACAAAAATTCCATCAAAAGAATGGCTGCATTTTCAGTTTTGGCCACGCAACTGCCACTTCAAATCTTCTGTCAAATATAATGACATCCCTGATTCAATTGATGAAACTTTCTTTGGAGGGCAGGTTTATGTTGGAATTGAGGAAAACTGTTTAGAACCTTCAACTCCATGGCGATAAGCAAAAGAATTGCACAATGTTTTGAACTGTGAGGACCAGAACAAACCTATCCTTGCAATGTATTGTGATGTTGGTCCTGACCACAGATTAACTTATGCAACTGTTCAAATGTCTTTAATTTGTTTATTTCTTGAGTAAGATTTAGACATGCTTGTGTGTGTTCGAACACCCCCATACAATTCTTGGAAAAACCCAGCAGAACGAATAATGGCTGTTCTCAATTCAGGGTTTCAATCAGCAGGAATTATGAGGCAGCCAACTTCTTCTTTTGATTGATTGAGTATTGTTCAACGCCAAGTGGGCAATCTTTCAGCCATGTTTTGGCGGTCTTCTTTTGAACCAAAACTGAAAAATTTGTCAACTACGTTAGAAATGAACCAAGTTATATTGAAATCAGACCAAAACTGTAGGAGGAGTTGCGTTTTAAAGGAATTTCACAGGAAATTATTTTGTTAGTAACCATGGCAACACCATTCATCAAAATCAAAATCTGATGCACTAATCTATGTATCTTAATGTAGACTACTTGTGGGCCAAGTTATATTGAAATCAGACCAAAACTGTAGGAGGAGTAGCGTTTAAAAGGAATTTAACAGAAAATTCTATTTTTAGTAGCCATGGCAACACTGTTCATCAAAATTGAAAACTGATGCACTATTTTATGTATCTTAATGTAGACTACTTGTGGGCCAAGTTATATTGAAATCAGACCAAAACTGTAGGAGGAGTAGCATTTTAAAGGAATTTCACAGAAAATTCTATTTTTAGTAACCATGGCAACACCGTTCATCGAAATCAAAATCTGATGCACTATTTTATGTATCTTTGTGTATTCTACTTGTGTGCCAAGTTATATTAAAATCAGACCAAAACTGTAGGAGGAGTAGCGTTTTGAAAAATTGTTTACAGACAGAAGGACGGACGACGGACACCTTACTATCGCATAAGCTCTTCTGGTCTCTGACCAGTAGAGCTAAAAATTTAGCTGATGAGGTAGAGCATCTTGAAAATGAAATTAAAGATAGCCTTGAATCTTTTAAGATATTACTCAGTGGGGTAATTAATCGCCTGCAATGGAAAGGAAAACACTTGAAATCTTTTCCAGTGGCATCCAAAGAAGAAATAGGAAAGTTCAGTTCTAATATATAAAAGTAGACCCAGCTCTGAAAAATCGTAGCACAACTCAGCAGCATCTGAAAAATAAAAAGCAGTTTCATGACTTTTTAGCCTCCCACTGATGTATTAGACACTATCTTTTTGTGTTAAAAAATGTGGCAAGTCATCCTATAAACTTTGCAAGCCCCCTAGTGTAATGTTATGTATGACAGGGGAGGGAGGATGCCTCGGATATGTCAAGCACAATAAGTCTTATCAACATGTGCAGCCATTTATTAACTGGTTCTCCAAACTGGTTACAAAACGAAATTTGATAGAAAAGTAAACTTGGTACAGTAAATAAAATAAATCCGGAATAAAGTTATGAATATTACAACTTTTCCTTTTACAAAATTTTGATGTAATAAAATTTAAAGTTCAGTCAATGTCTTTGCTATAATTTCTTATTAAATAATTGGTCTACACATCATAACAACTTTAAACTTGTTAACAAATAATGACTTGGGTAGACTGCCCAGTCAAATAAAATGACTAGAAATAATGGGGATTATTCTGCCCCACTTACAAACAAAAAGTTATTTGCACAAATCATTCATCACCGACACATCCTTGAATCTATTCCTCGAAACGTTTGGGCTTTCGTACTTCTCGTCCAGATCGGGTACGATAACTTCCAGTAGGATTACGTGGAGATTGTGGTTCCGAAACGATAGCACTCTGCGAGTCTACTGCTGTATCGGATTCCTGTGAACTATTTGGCTCATCATCAATGGAAATTGCTGGTTTCAAGTTGAAGTTTTTCTCCTTTGAAATAAGAATGTCCTTCCGGTTTCTACGGTATTCCCCTTCAGGTGTTGTCATCCAGTATGATCGATTTTCGTTCTTCATCACATAACCCGGTTTCCATTCATCTTTGTGTCTGAATCGAACAGCTTGTCCCATAGAGATTTTTGGTTGATCTCGAGCTGAGCGATTGAAATAATATTGTTGTCTCCTTTGCGCCTCCTTTCGATCCTTGACGATGTCTTTGGGTTTCACCGTTTTTGGTCTAAGTTGCCTTGTGGTAACAGGTAATATGGATCTCAATTCTCTGCTCATCAATAACTTGGCTGGTGATTCTGTATCTGTTGGTGTGTTCCTGTATTCCAGTATGGCCAAATAAGGGTCACTTCCGTCAACTCTCGATTTCTCAAGTAGTCGTTTTACCGTTTGAACTGTCCTCTCTGCAAGTCCGTTAGCTTGTTGATGGTAAGGACTAGAGGTAGTATGCTGGAAGTTCCAATCCTTAGCAAATTGTCTGAATTCCTGTGAAATATACTGAGGTCCATTGTCACTCTTGACTTCATACGGAATGCCATGTCTCGCAAACATGGACTTAAGTCTGTCAATCACAGTACTACTTCTGGTGTTAGGTAGTTTTGCAACTTCAAAATATCTGGAGTAGTAGTAACAATCAAGTAATCAATGTTGTGTAGGCTGAACAAATCTGTTCCTACGACTTGCCATGGTCCTTCAGGTATGATTGTCGAGACAAGAGGCTCCTTAGGATTTTGGTTTCTGAAATCCATGCATGTGTTGCACTGTAGAGTCATATTGTCAATGTCTCTATTCATATTGGGCCAGTATACAATGTTTCTAGCTCGACGTTTGGTTTTCTCCATGCCCATGTGTCCTGTGTGTAATTGTCGCAAGATTTCCGGCTGAATATCTCTCGGAATCACTATTCTTTCTCCCTTGAGAATCAGTCCATCTACCACAGTAAGAGTATCTCTGACCTTCCAGAATGTCTGTAATGTCTTATTTGCTGTAAACTGTTTGTATGGAGGCCATTCATTCTGAATGCAATCTTTCACTCGTTTAAGGTCATCGTCACCTTTAGTTGACCTGCGGATGTCCTCAAGAATGTTCCTTGACATAGGCACACTTTGTAAGAACACAGAATGAACAAATGTATCCAACTCTTGAGTCAAAGTTTGAGATTCCTGTTTGTTGACGGGAAGGCACGCTCGTGATAGTGTATCTGCAACTACTAGTTCTTTGCCAGGCTTGTATTTGAATGTAAACGTGTACTTCTGTAATCTAAGTAAAAGTCTTTGAAGTCTTGGCGGTGCTTGTGAAAGAGGTTTTCTCAGTATTGATTCGAGTGGTTTGTGATCATTTTCCACTGTGACGTCAACACTGTATTTGTATTGATGAAACCGTTCCAGCCCAAATGTAACTGCAACGAGTTCTTTTTCAATCTGTGCGTATCTTGTTTCAGCATCTGTAAGCGCCCTCGATGCATACGCTATAGGCTTGTCACTTTGTAGAACGACAGCTCCTAATCCTGACTTTGACGCATCTACACTTACAATCACTGCTTTCTTGACATCAAAAAATGTAAGAACAGGTGTTTCAGATAAAACTCTCTTGATTTCCTTGAATGAACTCTCCTGCTCATGGTCCCAGTGAAATGTCACATCCTTCCTTAAAAGTGTTCTGATGGGTTGTGTTATCCTCGACATATTGAGTATGAACTTGGCCAGATAGTTGATGGTCCCTAATAGTCGTTCGACTCCCTTTTTGTCCTCTGGTGGGGGCATCTTAGTGATGGCTTCTATCTTCCTGGGATCAGGTTTGACACCTTCACATGATAAAATGTGTCCAATGTATGTGACTTCAGAACTTCGAAATACACATTTGTCTCTGTTAAGAGTCAAGTTTATCTCTTTACACTTTTCTAGCACTGTTCTTAATCTCTGGTCATGTTCCTCTCTAGAAGTTCCCCAGACTAAAATATCATCTATGTCCACTTCCACTCCAGGAATGTGGCTGAAATGTTGTGAGATACGCTACTGGAAAAGTTCTTGAGCACTTTTTATTCCAAATGGCATCCTTCGGAAACAATAACGACCAAAAGGTGTGTTAAATGTTGTTAGTTTTTGGCTTTCCGAGTCAAGTGGTATCTGCCAATAACCGCTGTTGGCGTCCAGTTTGCTGAAAACTTTGGCACCTGCAAGACGAGTAGTGATCTCCTCAATCGTGGGTAGTTGATAGTACTCTCGCTTGATTGCCTTATTCAAATCCCGTGGGTCCAGACATATCCTTAGTTTACCATTGGACTTTTCTGCACAAACGATGGAACTAAGCCATTCCGTTGGCTCGTCCACTTTTCCAATGACGCCCTGGGACTCCATTCCATCTAGTGAGGCTTTCAAATCATCTCGAAGTGCTGCTGGAAATGTTCTAGGTGGGTGTACAACCGGTTTTATTGTGGAATCAATCTGTATGTGGTACCGTTCCCGCAAACACCCTAATCCTTGGAAAACTGATGAGAACTCATCGTATAGTTCCGCGTCCTCTTCCTTTTTCTGAGTCGCCATTGTGAGCTTTACCAGTCCAAGATCTACACAAGATTTGAGTCCAAGCAATGGTATAGTGTCTGTTTTAGTCACATAGAACTCTAAGTTGTGATTCTTATGTCTAAGAAAACACTTTCCGATAATGGGTATGTGGTTGCCAGTATAACTTGTCAACTTCACTGAGGTTTTTGTGATCTTTTTTTTCACTGGTAGTTTACTCAACACATCTCTAGATATAATGTTCACTTGTGAGCCTGTGTCAATCTTCAGTTTGACAGTCATTTTGTTGAACTCGAGATTCACATATGCCTCATCTTTGACAACAGTACGTGGGGTTTTGTTCACTGCGTCTATAAAGAATTCTTCATCTGTCGGTACTTCATCATGCTCAACATTATTCACATTTTTAGTTCTGCACATTTTCGCAAAATGATTCAGCTTGTTGCACTTCAGGCAGCTTTTCCCGTACATCATGACTAACATCATGACTAGTCCCACATTTTCCACATGTTTTCACTTTACTTTTTTGTTCATGTGTGCTTACCGGTCTTGTGCTTTGTTTCTTTCTGTTGTTCCTGTTAGCTGACTGCCTGTGATGGTCTCGGTCCTTTGATTTCTTGAACACTGCGGCTGCTGTAGCTTCCTCGCTGTGTAAGTCTTTAAGGTGAATAGCAGACTCCTCATTTGCTCTGCAAACACTTAGTGCGCTCTCTAATGTCAGTTTGTTGTCACGAAGTAGCCTCTCTTTCACTTTCTCAGAGTTTACGCCACAAACAATACGATCGCGCAACATATCCTCCTCTAATGCTCCAAATTTACAGTTTTTAGCTATCACACGCAAATCCGTAACATACTGATCGATTGTCTCTGTTTTACCTTGTTGCCGTGTGTGGAATCTGTGTCTCCATACCGTTATGTTTTCCCGGGGTGCACAGTACTCCTTGAATTTCTTAAACAAGGGTTCTATCTTGTCCTTGTCTTCATCCGGAATTGTCATCGTGTTGAAAATTTCACGCCCATCTTGCCCGATTATGTAGAGGAATGCACTGCAAAGATCCTTTTCGTCCCGCCCGTGCATGGCTATATTTAGATATAACAGCATGGTTTGTTCCCATTTCCTCCATCGTTCGGGGAGATTTCCATCTGAAGATGAAAAATCCAATTCCGGTGGTGGTCTTATGTGCTCCATCTGACACCATGTAATGTTATGTATGACAGGGGAGGGAGGATGCCTCGGATATGTCAAGCACAATAAGTCTTATCAACATGTGCAGCCATTTATTAACTGGTTCTCGAAACTGGTTACAAAACGAAATTTGATAGTAAAAGTAAACTTGGTACAGTAAATAAAATAAATCCGGAATAAAGTTATGAATATTACACCTAGATTGCTTGCAAAAGTGGGAATAGGACACACTCGTGTTTTTCTATTTATCTCAGAATCACTACAAGGACCACCAAGAACAACCAAATCAATGATGGAGGATTCGAAAAAGGCAGTCCAAGAAAAGAAAACAATCAATGGAATAAAAGGTCCAACATGGCTTATGATCCTTCCAAAATTTAACATCCTTCATGGCATATGCATAGATTATATGCATGGAATAGCACTTGGTGTACAAAAACTAATGCTCAGATTGTGGTTTTCTCCTGACTTTTCCAAGTACACATTTAGTGTTTCCAACTTAGTTTGTGCTGTTGATCCAAAACTAAAACTTGTGAATCCAACTTTAGATGTTTCAAGGCTACCTAGATCCATTACCTCGGAACTTAAGTACTGGAAAGCATCGGAGTTCAGATCATTTTTGCTTTTTTATGGCGCAATTGTTTTAAAAGGTATACTTGACACTCAGCGATACAGTCACTACCTGGTTAATGCAATGCACATATTCCTGAAGTGTGGCTCAACAGAAGAAGATTTATCCTATGCAGAACACCTCTTATAAAATTTTTATGAAAACTTTTCAGAAATGTATGAAGAATGCTGCATGACCCTAAATTTACACCAGTTACTTCATCTGGCAGACATTGTCCGCTACTTGGGACCACTGTATAGCAACAGTTGTTTTGCATTTGAGGACAACAATGGATTTATTTTGAAAATGATAAGAGGAACCCAAAATATTGATCAACAAATGACAACAGGAATATCCTTTATTCAAAAATTACCAGAACTAAGACAAAAATGTATCAGAAAAGGTTCTAAAGAAGAGGAATTGTAGTTCATTGCAACATTAAAATGTATGATGATATTTATGTACTAAGAGACATAAGAGATAGATTACTATCTGATGAGGAATAAAGAGCAGTGTCATCATACTATGGAGAAGCACCACCAAAGTTTCAATAGGATTGAAATAAAAAAAAAAGATTGTATATGGCCTTTATTATAAAAGAATGACCAAAAGAGATAATTCCACTATTTCTTTCATGGATGAAGAAGGCATTCAGTTTGGACGAGTACGATGTTTTCTGAAATTATGTAAAAATAAAGTGCCCCGTCACAGCATGATACGCCCGTCAAAAACTTACAATTACAATGTATCTTAAACAGTTAAAAGTGCAGGAATATCATGTCAACCATGATTTTAAGATTTCAATTATTTTAATATATTTATACATTCCTTAAATTTTTTTATCCATCTCCTGTGGTGTAGGCATTAATTATAACAAAAATTGCATCATTCATAGATTTATATACTGGTTGTGTGACCTTACCAAACGCCCATCATAATAAACAATATCAAATTAGTCTTCACAACTTAATTTAAACCTAATTAATTTTGAAAATAAAAGGCTGGCCATCAAATATAAATTGACCAACAATTCTTCTGTCTAATTCCCAAAGGAAATGATAGAGACATGCAACAAGCCTTCCTAAATTGAACACATTACATGTAATTAATCTTTAACTGGATGCTTGTGTACTCATTACTCCCAAAAGATTATTGGATCTGCACTGTTTACTATACAACATTTTTAAAACATAAAACATCAATGATTTTTTTTAATGTCTGACAGGTTTTAAAATGCAACTCATATGGACATGCTGATTCCACCCCACCCCAATAAAATTAGTTTTTAAGTTGATAATATTATGCAATATCAAAATAGTTTAATATGCAATATCAAATTTTTAAATTTAAAATTTATATTTAAATTTTTTAAGTTTTAATTACATCTCATCAAATTTATTTTAAAACTTAGGCTAGCCAACAAGAGCTATTTTTAAAACCAACAGACTTTACCCATTACACTCATGGTAGTTGAATTTCTTTAACATGACACAAGATACTTCAGGTCCTTCTCAAATAGTATCACAAATACAAATGATGCATCAAGACACGTCAGGTCTTTTACAAATACAAATGATGCAACGACATGCATCTCCGCTGCCGGAAATACAAATAATGCCACAAGATACATTTCCACCGCCGCAAATATCATTGATAACTGTAAGAGTCCACAGAGTCAAAATTCTTGAAGATCTAATCAAAACTTTCAGTGATCCAGATATAATAAAAAAAAACAGTAAAATTTTCATTTATTAATGAATCGGGTGCAGACCAATCTGGTGTTTCTAGAGATATGTATACTTCATTTTGGATTAAATTTTTTTCTTGAGCAGCTGAGGGAGAAGACAATCGTGTTCCAGCTCTTGTCCCACACCGGAAAGCAGAAGAAAGAGAAAAAATCCGTTATGACTACAACGATTCTTCAGCACATTGAAGTGTAAAGGTGCATAAGTACGGTTTATCACAGAGTTATTAATGATTACATTCTCTCTCTCTTTCTCTCTCTCACGTGTGTAGGTATTTGTGTGTATGTGAGAGGGTGGATGCGAGGGTGTGTTGGTGTGGATGTGTTGGTGTGGGTGTTTCAAATAAAAATTGAGATAATTTTCAAAAATATTCTTAGTTGGTCAAAAAATGAAGAGTTACTGAAACTTTTAAGAACTTCGTCCAAATTGCTCATTTTTCAAATGTTGCTGAAGAATGTACAAAAGACGAGGAGAAGTTGCAGGAAGAGAAGGAAATTGAAGGTGCATAATTTTTATTAAATTCAATTGTTCATCATTTTACCAGAAAGAATTGACATTCCTCAAATGGTATTTAAATGAAATCATTCTTTGCCTCTTTTTCCCTAACAGGGAATGCAGAAGAAAACAAAGATAAGGAGAAGGAAAAGGTAGCAAATAAACACAAAATAAATGGATTTAAAAGGAGAGGAGATTAAGAAAAAAATCAAATATCTCTCTCTTTGTAAGAAAAGGATAAGATTGATTCATTGATTTATACATTGTTTAACGTCCCTCTTCGACTTCACCGTATGCCGGTGAAGGGCTTCAAATTTAGACCTATGCTCCACACTCAGGTCCATTGAGCAGTGAGGGTTCTTTATCGTGCCAGCGCCTACCGTGACACGGGTCCTACGTTTATAAGGTTTTTAAGGTCATATCCGAAAGGCCCGTGACTTTAACTACTTGATGCCGAGCGCTTGGCGAAGAAACAGTCGCTACTTATTTTTACGTCTTAGGTTTGACGCGGCGCCGGGAACGAGAATCGAACCCGGGCCTCCGGATCACGAAGCGAACGCTCTACCACTAGGCTACCGTGAATGATTATAATCTTCACCTCTAGTGCTTTTTTAAAGAAAGCTGAAGAATGTACAAAAGACATGGGGATAGTCAATGAGCTTAAATAGTATATTTAATATTATATGATTAATATGGTTGAAAAAATATCTTTGATGACGAAAAAGGAAAAACAACGAAGAGATTATTCGGGATTGGGGTTACTATAAAAGATGGATAGATGAAAACATCGTAGAAGGTATTCAACATTTCTTTCGAATAATAAGGATATTGTTGCAGATTTACTTATCAAAAAAACCCTAACCCAAATCCAAGTTATTTTAAATCAAGGAAATGATTAGTCTATCTCACCAATCAAAGTCATTGTAAAAAGAATGAGTGAAATGATTAAACACAGACAATTCGTTCGATATTTTTAAACATATCAGAATCTGAGGAGAATGACGAGAAAGAGTAGGAGGAAGAAAGAGATGAGAAGGAGGCATTGGCCAAAAAGGGAAAGGAGGTGAGACTAAAAATCTACGAAGTAAGTTTATTAAGATATCAATCGTATTAACATTCATTAATGCTCGGTTTATCGGAATTAACTGGAACGAGTTCACCTGGAATACGATACAATAAAAGCTACCCTTCTAGGAACAATTTGGAATTCAATAACTGCATTGCAACAAAGTGAAATAAGCTTGATATGGCTTTGATGATAATGATTAGCAGGGGATGCTCACTCTTCCATGGTACCACAATGATAAGCAGGGGATGCTCACTCTTCCATGGTACCTGATCCCACTTCTTATGTTTTGGAGGGATGTGTTTGCTCTGCTCCTATTTTGTATTGTTTTATGGACTTTGATATTGAATACTATTTGTTATTTACGTTCATGCAATGCCTTGTTCATTCATTCATTTATACGGGAGTGGTCAGTAAGAGTATCCGAGTGTGTGAGTGGTTAAACTGGTTTTTCTATGTCTCCTGCGCATTTGCGCCAATACTAACTTTTCGGGCACTCCAACCTTAGACTTTGGGGAGGGAAGACACTCTCTCTCTCCAACACGACTTTATATCTTACATTTTTTAGGATTATGAAATTTAAAATTTTAAAGACTTAAAAAGACTTAAAAAGACTTAAAAAAAATCACTTAAATTAAAGGTCACAGTGACCTTAAAATAGGTCTTGACACACCTTCTATCCAAGATGCATAAATTGTCCAAGTTTAATGATTGTAAGTCTAATAGTTATCTAGTTATGAGCCTAACAAAATAAAAAAGAAAAAAAAAACTCTGTAGAATGCATAAAAATCATCCAATCATGATGAAAATACCAGGTTCACACCTTCATATGGTGTATAACAAGTGTATAAATTTTCAGACAAATCCATCCAACAGTTTCTAAGAAACGGTCCAGACAAAATCTTGTCTACAGACAGACGGACAGACGGACGGACATGGTGATTCCAATATACCCCCCTAAACTTCGTTTGCGGGGGTATGAAAAGAATATTTAGATGAAAATCATTCTTAGCCTCTTTTACCTAACAAGGAATGCAGAAGAAAACAAAGATATAGAGAAGGAAAAGGTAGCAAATCAACACAAAATAAATGGATTTCAAAGGAGAGGAAATTAAGAAAAATTATCAAATAACTCAGAAAAAGAGTATAATCTTCATCTCAAGTGCTTTTTTAAAGAATGCTGAACAATATACAGAAGACAAGGGGAAGTGGCAGGGAGAGGAAAAGGAAATTGAAGGTACATAATTTTACTTAGATTCAAATATTTATCATATCATTGAAAATATAGAGGATCTGCAAATAGTATTCGGACGAAAATCATCATTATTTACCTCTTATTCCTAACAGGGAATGCAGAAAATAATAAAGATATAGAGTAGGAAAAGAAAGCAAGAAGGGAATATAAAAAATCGATTTG
Organism: Saccostrea cuccullata; assembly: GCF_032062105.1. Classification (NCBI taxonomy): domain Eukaryota; kingdom Metazoa; phylum Mollusca; class Bivalvia; order Ostreida; family Ostreidae; genus Saccostrea; species Saccostrea cuccullata. The sequence goes on along the minus strand of NW_026924490.1, from coordinate 4,223 downwards.
AAAGGGGAAAATATAGAGAAAATGAAAAATTCCTTCTCTCGATCTCTTTCCCTCCCTCTAAGAAAAGGATTTAGAGCTTCGTCTCAATTGTTATTTTTCTTCAAAGGTTGCTGAAGAATATACAAAAGACGAGGGAAAAGGATGACGAGGAAGAAATTAAATGTACATAATTTCACTTAGATTCAATTGTTTATCATTTTACCAGAAAGAATTGACATTCTTCAAGGGATATTTAGATGAAAATCATTCTTTGCCTCTTATTCCTAACAGGTTATGCAGAAGAAAACAAAGAAATGGACGAGGAAAAAGGTAACACAAGAATTTTTAACACAAAATAAATGAATTTGAAAGATAAAGAGATGAAGAGAATTATTAAATCTCTCTCTCAGTACCCCTTGCTTGTCGTAAAAGGCGACTAAATGGGGCGGTCCTTTGGATGAGACCGTATAAACCGAGGCCCCGTGTCACAGCAGGTGTGGCACGATAAAGATCCCTCCCTGCTCAAAGGCCGTAAGTGCCGAGCATAGGCCTAAATTTTGCAGCCCTTCACGGGCAATGGTGACGTCTCCATATCAGTGACATATTCTGGAGAGGACGTTAAACAGTATACAGTCAATCTCTCTACCTCTCTCTCTCTTAGAAAAGGACCTACAGCTTCGTCTCAATTGTTAATTTTTTTCAAGGATAGTGAAGAATGTACAAAAGACAAGGGGAAGCTGCAAAACGAGAAGGAAGTTGAAAGTCTATATTTGTTTACTGAATAGATTCAAATATTTATCATATCATTGCAAAAAAGAGAGAATGAATCTGCAAATGGTATTCAGACGGAAATTGTTCCTTGCCTCTTTTTCCTCACAGGTGGTGCAGAAGATGGCGAAAACAATGAAGAGGAAGAGAAGGGGAAGGTAAAGAAAGGGAAAGTGGTATATATAGTGACTCTATGATTCAGTTTCTGATTCAGAGCTTCTAAAGAGAATTGTCAATAGTGTGATAGTCAATGAACTTAAACAGTATATTTAATACTATATGTTTAATATTGTTGAAAATATATTCTAGAGTGACGAAGAAAGGGAAGACAAAGAAGGGATTTTTTGGGATTGGGGTCACAATAAAAGATGAATAGATGAAAACATGGGAGAAGGTATTCAACATTTCTTTCAAATAATAAGGATATTGTTGCAGATTTACTGATCAGAAAAACCCTAACCCAAATCAAAGTTATTTTATATCAAGGAAATGATTAGTCTATATAACACATTAATTTCAAAGTCATTGGAAAAAAATAAGTGAAATGATTAAACACAGACAATTCGTTCGATATTTTAAACCTATCAGAATGATCAATCTAAGGAGAATTACGAGAAAGGGGGGGGGGGGGATGATAGAGATGAGAAGGAGGCATTGGCCAAAAAAGGGAAAGCCGGTGAAACGAAAGATCTACGAAGTAAGTTGATTAAGATATTTATAGTATTAACATTCATAAATGCTCGCTTTATCGGAATTAACTGTAACAAGTTCATCTGGAATATGATAAATGAAAAGGTATTTTTTAGGAACAATTGGGAAATCAATATGCGCATCGCAACAAATTGAAATAAGCTTGATGACTTTTATGACAATGATTAGCAGGGGATGCTCACTGATGCTCAAACTTCCTATGTATATGCAATCTGCATTCAAATAAAAGCATTTTTGCTTGAACTATCTTAACTGGCGTATGGATCACCTTGATGAATGTGTTCAGAAAATGACAGCTCTGAAACGGCTGCGTTAACAGGGAGTAGCCTCGCTACGCGATCCAACTCGAAAAAGGGATATTATACACTGCTCTATTATTATACATATATGAATGTTTTATTTTATATATTAATCAAGTTACATGTCTTTCTTTTAAGCTCAAATAGCCATCAGTCTAGTAAAGCTTACTGCTAAGTGAAAGCTTAATTGGCCATTGTACATTATGAATAGGGAATTATTACCTGAAAATAACTCCTCAAAAGTTAGTTGAGAGTTTCATTTCAGTAGTCTGGGGTAAGTGCCCTTTAGATTAAATTGATATTAGAAATGGGATAGTGGTTGTATTTTGTAATGTATGCACTTCCATTGTAGGAAAAGATGCAGGGTTGAGTTGGCGACAGTAAAAGAGGTTAAGAAAACTATATTGAAAGAGTCATCAGGGTGTCTAAAAAGAATGACCACCACGACATGATGTCCTCGTCATTGTTCCCTATCCATATATAAGTTACTTAATCACATTTCACCGATTAACTTATTGTATAGTGTTAGCAGTAACTAGAAAACTGACCAGTCAGCAAAGGGCCCCGCTAAGGGTTAGAAATATAAGGGTGCAGCTCATTGAATGAGCGTTTTACTTTATCTTTTTTTTTAAATATATGAAGAGTATAAGTTACAACTGTTACAATATTTTTAACTTTCAAGATAATTCCTGAATGTCCCAAAACATGTAAAAAGTAACATTGTATTTACATAAAACAGGGAAAACCTCATGTCTTATATAAAAAAAAATTAAATGTATATTTAAAAAAGATACAAGCAGGGTTTTTTTTTTTAATGAACCGCTGCAGACAAACAAGCCACCAAGAGAAAGTTCTCTGTCGACCTAATAAAGAGATGTTCTGCAGAGTACGAACACGCACTGAAAAAAAATCACGGGTGACAGAGAGAAGCTGGTCAACGTGCTGAGCCATGCAACAGATGCTATCGTCAATTGCTACTCGGACAAATGTGGAAGGACCTGTGCTAGCCACTCACTTAGACTGATTTGGGAGAGGCTTGACGAGTGTTATGGAACACCTGAAATGTTAGAATCAGCTTTAAAATTGCGTCTTAGTGATTTTCCGAAAATAACTCTCAAGGATCCCAAAAGACTTTACGAGTTGGCAGATCTACTGTCTGAAGTAGCCTCTTTAAAAGATGACCCAGTTAATGCCAGTCAGTTTGCGTACTATGACTCTTCTACGGGGATCAAGCCCATTGTTTGTAAATTACCGCCATCCCTCCAAGAAAAATGGACAAACAGAGCCGCAAAATATCAGACCACTTATCGTGCTGTGTATCCTCCATTCAGAGAGTTTTTGATGTTTGTGAAGGAAATGGCAAGGATTAAGAATAATCCATCATTTATGTATGAATCGCAGCAAACTTATGGTCAGCAGTCGAAGGCGAAAACACAGACTTTACAGCAAATTCATGTAGCCGCTAAAAAGACATCAGTTACTAAGGATACCGAAGAGACCGAACTGCATACCAAGCTAGCTTCCTGTCCTTATCATGAGAGTTCGAACCACACTCTCAATCAGTGCCGTGCCTTTCGCTCTTTGACAATTGAAAAACGCAGACAATTCCTACGTTCAAAAACGATATGTTTGAAATGCTGTGAAATTCAAAAACATGACTTTCGAAAGTGTTCAAAGAAGGTTACTTGTAGCGTTTGTCGGCGTGCACATCCTACAGCTCTTCATGAGGACGGAGTTTATGAGAAGAGGTCTACTTACAGTGACTGTCATAACTTACCAACTTCGCATGGCGGGGAGACTCGACCTAAGCAGTGGCTGATGAAGTTGTGGCAGCATGCACCACAGCCTGTGGCGAGGGATTCTCTGGCAAATCATGTGCGAAGATACAGTTAGTGTGGATCTACCCTAAAGATCATGTAGAACATGCGTTTAAGACTTACTTTGTTATTGACGACCAGAGTACCAGTACTTTAGGCACCCCATATCTCTTTGATAAGCTCGATGTTGGCTGTACCCAGTCTCCGTACATTTTGTCTACATGCACAGGCAAAGTTAACACATGGGGGAGACGTGTATCTGTACTAGTCGTTGAATCTTTGGACACAACAGTTTGCCTTGATCTGCCAATAGTAACCGAGTGTGAATTCATACCAGAGAACAGAAGTGAGATCCCAACACCAGAAGTTGCACGAGCATACTCACATCTTTCTGACATTGAAGTGTTCATACCACCATTAGATCCTAAGGCCAGCATCTCCTTATTGATTGGAAGAGACCTTTTGAAGGCACACCATGTGCTTGAACAACGTACTGGTTCCGACATTGAACCAATTGCACAGAGATTACCTCTAGGCTGGAACATAGTGGGAGAAACCTGCCTTGGAAGTTGTCACGTCCCACCTCGCATCAACGTGTTGAAGACACAAATATTGTCAAATGGACGTCCTACCTATATGGAGCCTTGTC
>NW_026924489.1:0-23725 GCF_032062105.1 Saccostrea cuccullata | reverse complement strand
AATTAGTGACGATTATGTTTTAATTCTAGGATTTTTGCTATGAGAACAAATTAAACACATAATTAATAATTTAGATTATAAGTAAAATACCCCTTTTAATGCAAAAAAAAAATTGAAAACATGACATCAATAACAGACATTATATATGCTGTGTGTGTTTCCGTCGTAATATGCGAAAAAATAAGCGATTATAATGTATTAAAAGATTATGTCAGAAAAACTCATAATGAATGTGAAGTTTATTAAGGTAGATAAAATTTTAATATCTGATCCGATACTTAACCAAGAGCTACTAAATACTAAAAAAAATTAGATAATTCCTTTTGTTAACATTATGTCCCGGAATGGAAGATTCAGGGGATATACAGCTATTGCTTTGTACGTCCGTCTCTCTCTGTCTGTCTGTAAAAACCTTAACCTCGTCTATAACTTTTGACTAAATAAAGCTATTGCTTTTACAATTCACAGGTGCAATCTGTGTAAATTATTTTTTTTTTATACGAACATATTTGACCTTTTGACCTTGCAGTTCGGCTAACCTTTAAAAAATTTTACATACTTTTAACTTTGTCATAACTTTTGAACAGTTGATGCTAGAGCTTTACTTCAATTGCATAATCTTTGTGATAAAACCTTTCCTGCGGATATTTCTAATCTTTTGTTCTTTTCCTTGAAGTTGAGCCAATCACGGAATTAACTGTAATTGATCGAAGCCGGAAACAAAAATGCAGTACTGCATTTGAACATTCTGTTTTATTTGATAAATTCGCGTGTCATTTGAGACTCTAAATCAGTATGTCTATATGCTATCAACATACAGAATTATGGATTCGTTAACGAACGTCCCATTGCCTAGACTTAAATCGATTTCTCTTAGGGTCTCATCGGTATCATATGCTTCAGGTTTTCATACCACCAATAGCTAAATAAGTTTTGTTTAACAACTGAAAATACTAACAGTTGAAAACACTTACGCTTCAGTCTGGCACTTGACGACTTGAGATTAATGTTCCTTGCTCCCAAGTCCATTAAACAACCAAATTCAGGAGCAGTGAAACACAGACCTCTAAAACAGCAGAAATGGGATCAGGTGCCGTGGAGAAGTGAGCTTCCCCTGCCGACCGGTCACACACGCCGTCTGCTCCTTGTCATGATTTGGAAATAACGAAAAAATCCTTCGGCAATTCAACTTGTGAAAAAAAAAATAATGGCCTAAAAATAAGTATGAAAAACATCAGTCACTACATGTATTTGACTTATTGATATATTGCATTTCTTGACAAGGTCACTGAATCGACCATTGAACTTACGAAATGATGACTTTAAACGAGACTGCTGATATTCTTGTTTCATCAACTTGTTTATCAATAACTAAACTCTTTTTAAAAATTCTTCATACGTAGAGCATGCTCTTGCGTATGGGATCAACTGCGACATATATACCCTAAACAGGTAATAAGGGTATCATGCTGCATAAGGGAAGTTGCAGATTGAAAAGTTCAAGTCATCATGTTTTCATGAACCTTTGTTGTTAGATTACCACCAACGTCTTTTTCTAATAAAATAACCAACAGAAACGATGTGTCAGGCTCTGTGGTGTCTTTCATTTTAAATGACTCAAAAGAGTAACGCTTTTTTATACTGGGCAACGCATCTACCAGTATCACTTCGTTATTCTGTGTACTCATGAATTACAACAACGACAAGTATCCGCGGGGACAGACTGTCCACCAGGAGATATATTTATCCTGCCTCTGATAAAAATCGGGAAATTTCATTGGCCGAGAGCAATACTGCATGAAACAATGTTATGCTGTCTACCCACCTCACATTGCTAATGTGCCCCCTCCACGTGACCTACCCACCATATATTAAAAATTTACCAACCACACATCATCAATATACTGCTTTCACGTGACCCGCATGGAGCTTCATAACTGACGTCACAATGCGTTTGACGACAACGTATAATGGATGTAGAACGTCTTGCTTGGACGTTCAGTGAAAGCGGTTTATTGATACTATCATTATTTCATCTTTAAGTAAACCATCGGCAGGATAAATTCGTTATGTAGACACTTAGAGGGGTAATACAGAAATATGTGGGGTCCTTGAAAAAATGCATATTGGGCTCGGCTTACGCCTCGCCCAATATGGATTTTTTTTCAAGGACCCCACATATAACCCCTCTAAGTGTCTATATAACTAATAATGTTTGGTGGTTAAAATGAAATATAAGGAGATTACGAACTGTATTCAAGCTCAAAAGAACATAAAACAATATAAATTAGGAGCAAACTCGGACCTCAAAAATATCAGAGGTCGGATTCGGTGCCATGGAGGAGTGAGCATCCCCTGGCATCCGGTCTCAACCGCCGTGTGCTCCTTGTCATTATCGGGAAATCACGGAAAAATCCGTCGTCTATTCAGTGTGCAAAAATGGACTTACAATAAGTATAAAAACGTCAGTCAGCATTTGACTCGATGATAAATTGTATTTGCTGACAAGGTCACTGAATCGACATAGAACTTACGAAAGAATGACTTTAAACGAAACTGCTGATATTCTTGTTTCATCATCATGTTGTCAATAACTATACTTTTTTTAGAAATTGCATATACGAATACCGGCTCTTGCGTATTGAATCAACTGAGAGATATAAACCCCATATATATGCAGGAGATGAAGGTATATTGCTTCAAAAGTAAGGGAAGTTGACGGTTGAAATTTAAAGTCATCATGTAGATCATTAAGCTTGGTTGTTTGATTACCATTAACGTCTTTTTCTAATAAAATATTCATACAGATACAGATGTATCAGACTCTGTGGTTATCTGTTATCGCAAGCTCTCCGGGATATATGGAATCGTCATAGGAATGGAAAAAACCATTGTTAATGGACAATATATTGTCAATGTATCTAAATGTCGAGTTGAACGTATAAGAGTTTGGACAAATTATACTTCATATGAATACAAAAATAAGTCTGCTAAAAACGGAGCGCAATTGGTACCCATGGGAATTCCGATAGATGGCTGGAAGACCTTGTCTCCAAAAACCTCAAAGATATTGTCAATCATAAACTCAAGCATATTTTTGATGTCAACTTCAGAGTACTTGTTTGTATAATCAGAATGTTTTTAACAAAATAATTTTTCAAATGATTAATGTCAAGGTAAGTTAATTTACGAGTTACATTTTTATTGAGAAATCAAATAGGCTGGACTTTAATTTATCGTGGGGAATGATTATTTATAAAGTTGAAAAGTCGTAAGATTTTAGGATAAAATTTTGGTAAATTCTTTTGATTTCAAATTTTTCAGAAGTTCCTTGGAATTTTTAAGTGTCCACATCTGATTTACACAACTTCTTTAATATATTGTTGCACAGTACTCTTGAAGTTTTTCCTTCACTTCTGATAATATTTTAGTGTGGTGGTCCTGGAGGTACTGGGCACGAATTGCTCTGCTACCTCCAATCACATGGTATACGTCACAGCACCATTGCTCGCAGCGCCAATATAGCATTTCTCTACAATATCTACTGTTAATGCCCAAGTACGGTGATGGCGGAATACAGAACACACTGTGAATAAATAGTCCGCTGTTTGATAGTGCCCGTAGTTATAACATACAATGTACAATAATGACGGAGCTAACAGAGACACGTCTGTACTCTGCAGCATGTAACAGAAAAAGAGAGCGAGGATAGGTGTACGTCACGACAGGTGCTGTGACGTATACCATGTGATCGGAGGTAGCAGGACAATTCGTGCCCAGTACCCCCAGAACCACCACATTAGTGAGGAGTTCAGAAAGAGGCTTGGTTGAACATTTACTGGAACCCGCTATGTATGTTTGTTTTTAATGATTTTTATGAAGTTATAGAATCAAATATAGATATGGTAATTCAAATTCATGTTGGTTGTTAGGAATATTAAAAATACTTTAAACAGATAAATGATTTTGAAAATTTTCTTCCTTAGAAAGGGAATTATGAGTTTAAATTGGATTACCACTTTTAGAATTATATCCAAGTTCCTTCAAGATAAAATTTATATATAACGAACCTTACAGACAAAGACAATGCTGTTACCTGCTTTGTCAGCAGGGACCAGTACGTACTGATCATTTAATATATTATTATTTAATTCATTTTTACTTCTGGATTATTGAATACAGAAGGACAGATAGAAAGGATAGGTTGTTTTAGCTGCATTTTCTTCTGTAAACATGACGGTTTAAATCCACTAATAGAGAGCAATCAGTTTTGCTAGCTTCTATTATCCAAGCTGCATAGCTAGAATCATGTAAGGAGGTACAGAATTGATTATAGATCAGAAATCCCTTATGTGCTTTGAAATAGCGCGTCATTTTGCGTTAGTTAAATGTTGAGCTAAATATTCATATCGTAAAAGAGCTTCTGTACATTCAGGGTTGTCCTAGTGTAAAAGTAAGCCGTCAACTGTAAAAGTCAGCGCTTCTCGCCAAAGTCCATTTATACTCGATACCCAAAAAGCATGTTCTGAGAACGATTAGTTTATAAACAGAGGCAGGCTACTGACAGGTGGATTGATGTGACAGGGATTTTAACAACCTCGGTTACTGTCAGCATTTCCTAAATTCTAGTTCATCATGATGACCTCGGTAGCAAGTATAAGCAAATAAATGATTAAGTCGTACTTTGGCTGAGGTGTATAATATCTTTGTTTTCATAATAAATTTGACTACGGAATGTTTCGTACACCTGGTCAATCAATATGGCTCACTGCGGGCGTGACCCGTCAACAGAGAATGCCTACTGCATGTATCCCTATCTCCTGATTCCACCTCAGGATTTTCCTAGGGTTCATTTCTCTTTAAAAAAGAGAGAGAGTTGAAATCGGGTGCCATAGGGGAGTTAACATCCGTAACCGGTCACACTGTATGCTTCTTACGATGATCAAAACGAAAAAAATATTGTATACGATTCAGTTTGAAAATAATGGCATAATAATCATTTGTACGAAAAATGTTTAAATAATAAATCTGTAAACAATACAAAACATACAAAGTCAAACTCACAAATTCCTGAAAATTAGACGCCAGAGAAGTAAGCATCAACTGTCGACAATGCTGCTCGCAAGAAAAATCTTATCCGAAACTCGATTTTAGATGAAAATGCTTTTGCTTATCAAGAAATATTTGCAAGCACTTGAATATCTTCTGCTTAAAAATCTAACTCGAAAATACAGTTGTCGTGCACTGTTAGATTACATTGAATCAGCAAAATTTCCTCCTATTCCATACAAATGTAGTCCTCTCCACTTTTATTAATCTTTGGTAAAAATAATAAAACCACTTTTAATCCTCATTCATTGAAAATGCATAAAATAAAAAAATGATTGTGTGGTTCTCTTTCAAAGATTCCATCTTGTTTTTTTTTTTGTTTTTTTTTCTTGCTTTGTTTTTTGACAAATACAGTTTTGAATCGAATATTGACAATATAGATAAGAAAACGAAGAACCTCATGTATCACTCGAAAATCTTTTAAAGGCATATATTCATCTATTTTCATTCCTTTTCATAGAAGATATGTTATGTAATGTTCCTAAGAAGTCAAATTAAGACAGGCACTTGATTGACCTTGATATTGTAACTGTAGTAGCATCTGATTTTCTAGATATGACAAGAGGTCAGGTCCAGTTTAATTTCATTTCCTGTAAAAAAAAAGGCTATACCTGTACTGGCTACAATTCTGAACACTGCATTGAGTTTTTCTACAATGCTTGTATCTAACGATTCATTTAGACTCCGTGACGTTTGAAAATATGACAAAAAGATATGTTGTAGGCCTTTAAAAGCCAAATACTGTGGAACTGATCACCATTTTTCAGGGGGACCCAATATTCGTGCATCTATGGGTTACCTGTGCCAAAGAAATTTCATTTCTCAACGTATTGATTTTTTAAATTTTAAATTGTATTTCTACATAACCCATTAAATTATATCCCCAAGAACCAGTGACTTAGTAAAAATTTGGCTGCACACGAATGAAATAGGGTGCTTCCACAATAAATCACCAAGGATAAATAAAAAGATCTCCCCCCTTTCCCCTTTGATTGTTAATATCAAGTTTCTATTTTTCAGCATACCTTCGACAACTGGCTGTAGAACCAAAATTACGAAGAGACATTGGTATCGGAACAAAGTGTGCGTACGCTGGTTCTTGGGGCATTGGTGGTAAGAGATCTAGAGAATATTGTTTTCTGTTATCTTTGGCCACGGCCTTATTAATTCATTTCTGGGATAATGAATCCACCGTTCACTCATGTTCAGGGGGCTTTGAAAAAATAATTAACTGCTATTTCTTTCCTGCTGATTATATTTATTTCAGAAAACAGAATTATATAAGAATAATATATATTTTAAATTATAAAAATTTCAACTTTCGAGTTTTTTTCATACTTTCAATGAAGAAACAACTAAGGCTGAGCTTGACCAGTAAAATAGTCACTCACACTGAGTCTTAGATTAAATTTTCCGAGATTTTTAAGAGGAAGAGAGAGAGACATTTCAACAGATGCCCAATAAAGTCCTTTGACGTCATATTGGAGGACAACGTGTTCTGTTCTGTTCACTATATTTTTTTTAAAGAAACAATGCATTTCACTGGAATATGGCATTTGAGATTATAGATCGATGCTGAATTAAAACATTTAAATTTTAATTCGTTTAAACGCCATTTCTCAAATGATATTGTAAAGTCAATTCAGTGTATAAATGATGGACTAACAATTAGTATGAAAAACGTCAGTCAGCATTTGACTCAATGATAAATTGTATTTGCTGACAAGGTCATTGTATCGATAGAACTTACGAAATAATTACTTTAAACGAGACTGCTGATATTCGTGTTTCATAAACTTGTTTGTCAATAATTTACCTCGATTTAGAAATTGTTCATACATAGCATGCTCTTGAATCAACTGAGATATACTTCGTATGCAGGTGATGAAGGTATATTGCTGCATAATTATACCCGCACTTTCTAAAGAAAGTTCGGGTATATTGTTGTTACTCATGTCCGTCCGTCCGTCCGTGACACACATTTGGTTATATATTGGGTACATCAAGTCCAAGTCCTATTGGATACTGCTTATTGGATACAAAAAAAGTGTACACACGAGAGAGCATTATTTGGGTAGTTACTGTTCAAATCTTATTGGATATTAATCCTCGTGTCCGTATTTTATTGGGTTTTTTCTTCCTGTTTTTTATTCATTTCAAATTTATCATATATTTAATACAATGTATTTGCTGGTAAATTCAGACAAGACTAAAAACCTTTGGTGTTGAACGCATATTTTTGTCAATATCTGTGATATAGCTCTTTCATTGTAACACCTAACTAATTTGTTCTTAGCAATAAGGATATACACCTGTATATTTCAAAATAAATAATATTAAAATATATGAATACCTAAGTGCAAAAAAACTGAATTGTGAAAACACAACTCAACACATCTCAGACTCTGTTCAACCTTTCTTGAATAACAAAATTAAGTATTTAAGGAAAAACCTTTTTGAGTCATGACCAATTAATAATAAGCAAATGCCCATTACATGTTGGACAGAATGAAGGTATCCAACAGGCATTGGACAGGTGTCCTATACCTGTTGGGTTGTATTTTGAAGAAGGGATTAAACTACCCAAGAACAATTGAACATGTGTACATTGTCCAATTCTATTTGGGTTTCTTGAATCTCCTCATCAAAATACAAACCAACAGGTAATGGACACTTGTCCAATTCTTCTTGGGTTTCTTGAATTGTTTCATCGGAATGCCACCCAACAGGTAATGGACATCTGTCCAACTCCTCTTGGATATCTTCATCTCACCCAACAGGCAATGGGCACTTGTCTAATTCTTGGGTTTCTTGAATTGCATCATCAAAATACAAACCAACAGGTAATGGACACCTGTCCAACTCCTCTTGGATATCCACATCCCACCCAACAGGTAATGGACACTTGTCCAATTCTTCTTGGGTTTCTTGAATTGTTTCATCAGAATACCACCCAACAGGTAATGGACATCTGTCCAACTCCTCTTGGATAATATTGGGAAATGGTTGGTGGTGTCATGTAGATGTGCAGTAAGGTTTCGGAATTTTGATTTTGCCCCTGGGGGTCAAATGGGGGTCGAAAAATGACGTTTTTTATGCTAAAAGCCCCTTCTTCCCTGAACTCCTTCTACATTTTACTCAGCAGCCTAATCATCTTTTGGGAGATGGTTGGTGGTGTCATGTAGATGTGCAGTAAGGTTTCGGAATTTTGATTTTGCCCCGGGGGGTCAAATGGGGGTCGAAAAATGACGTTTTTTATGCAAAAAGCCCCTTTTTCCCTGAACTCCTTCTACATTTTACCCAGCAGCCTAATCATCTTTCGGGAGATGGTTGGTGGTGTCATGTAGATGTGCAGTAAGGTTTCGGAATTTTGATTTTGCCCCTGGGGGTCAAATGGGGGTCGAAAAATGACGTTTTTTATGCAAAAAGCCCCTTCTTCCCTGAACTCCTTCTACATTTTACTCAGCAGCCTAATCATCTTTTGGGAAATGGTTGGTGGTGTCATGTAGATGTGCAGTAAGGTTTCGGAATTTTGATTTTGCCCCTGGGGGTCAAATGGGGGTCGAAAAATGACGTTTTTTATGCAAAAAGCCCCTTCTTCCCTGAACTCCTTCTACATTTTACTCAGCAGCCTAATCATCTTTTGGGAGATGGTTGGTGGTGTCATGTAGATGTGCAGTAAGGTTTCGGAATTTTGATTTTGCCCCTGGGGGTCAAATGGGGGTCGAAAAATGACGTTTTTTATGCAAAAAGCCCCTTTTTCCCTGAACTCCTTCTACATTTTACCCAGCAGCCTAATCATCTTTTGGGAGATGGTTGGTGGTGTCATGTAGATGTGCAGTAAGGTTTCGGAATTTTGATTTTGCCCCTGGGGGTCAAATGGGGGTCGAAAAATGACGTTTTTTATGCAAAAAGCCCCTTCTTCCCTGAACTCCTTCTACATTTTACTCAGCAGCCTAATCATCTTTTGGGAAATGGTTGGTGGTGTCATGTAGATGTGCAGTAAGGTTTCAGAATTTTGATTTTGCCCCGGGGGGTCAAATGGGGGGCGAAAAATGAGGTTTTTTATGCAAAAAGCCCCTTCTTCCCTGAACTCCTTCTACATTTGACTCAGTAGCCTAGTCATCTTTGAAGAAATGGTTGGTAGTGTCATGTAGATGTGCAGTAAGGTTTTGGAATGTTGATTTTGCCCCGGGGGATCAAATGGGGGTCAAAAAATGACGTTTTTTATGCAAAAAGCCCCTTCTTCCCTGAACTCCTTCTTCATTTTACTCAGCAGCCTAATCATCTTTTGGGAAATGGTTGGTGGTGTCATGTAGATGTGCAGTAAGGTTTCGGAATTTTCATTTTGCCCCGGGGGAGTCAATTGGGGGTAGAAATTTCTTCCATTTTTTATATATATATTTTATATCTTTAATCACCCTGCTTTCAAGAATTTCCCTAATATTTTATGCACTAGCTTTAAACCATGATCATTTTGAAAATGATTGGTTTGTTTTGTGTATGTGTAAAAAAAAACTTTGATCCCTAATTGTGGCCTGACCCTAGCCTGAGAGGTGATGATTTGAAAAACTAGAAATATGTCTATAGGACATGAATGTCCCGCCAGATGTATATTACTAATTAATGCTACTGTACATGAAAGTTTGTATTAGAGTATAAAGTTTGATGAAAATATCTTGAACAGTTTCATTAGAATTGAAACTAAAATCTAAATAAATTGGATATAGATAATAATTCTCACCAAATTATGTATAAGTGCATGCTTAACATAAAAATGTCTTAAATTATTTCTTTAAAACTAAGCAAAATACAAATTAAAGAGGAGGGAGGTCAAGGTCACAGGAATGTGCAAGATGAAGTTTTTGATTCAGTTGAATAGCTCTCACTAATACATATCAGCATGTTATGTTTGATAAAAATATCTTGAATGTTTTTATAAAACTGAGCTTAACACTTTTTTTGAGAAAAAAGAGGTCAAAGGAAAGATTGGGGTCAATACGTTGTTGCAGTTTAAAAGCTCACATCAGTATGAATGAAGTGAGGTCAAGTTCAAAAGAAAATTCAAGGTCAAAATAAGTTGATGCATTAACAGCTCTCAGCAGTATGTATTAGCATATGCAGTTTGATAAATAATGTATCTTGAATTGTTTATTCAAAACTGATCTAAACATTAATTCTAGAAAAGTGAGGTCAAGGTCACAGGAAATATCAAGGTCAAAAAGAGTGAAGCATTATAAAGCTTACATTAGTAATCTATGTATCATCATGTGAAGTTTCATTACACAACTTGAATGGTTTCTTTAAAATAAAGCTATAAACACTTATTTAAAGAAAAGTTAAGTGAAGGTCAAAGGAAAAGTCAAGGTAAAAAAATATTGCTGCAGTTAGATAGTTTACATCAGTAAATGCATCAACATATGAACTCTGATAAGAATATCTAGAAAGTTTCTTTGAGCTCAATGGAAAGACAGATGGAAGGGTGGAGGATGGACATGACAAACACTATACATGTATTCCTAATCATGGCGTGGCATAAAAAACTTGAATCTACATTAAATGAGGATGTTTCCATATCAAGATTATACCAGCAAATTCAAAGAATTGTGGTCCTCTGCTTTCTGTATTTTAGTGAATGGGATGCCATAATTTATGGCAGATTGTGAGTCAAATATGCACCCCTATCATATGTCAATTTATGAAAATTAGGTCAAAGGGGAAAAATCATAGCATGCTCGGAAATATTTTGTTGCAGGTAATGTACATGTCAAATGTGAAATTCCCATCTCTTTTCAATCAAAAGTTATATATTATATAATATAATATTTTTGAAAAGTAGGTTAAACTTCTAGGTCAAGGTCACAGAGTCAAACGTCATGATATATTTAGAAAAGTCTTTTCACATGTAATATACATGTATAATTTGAATGCCCTATCTTTTCTCTTTTAATATGATCAGTTTAAAATGTTATTTTTTTGAAAGTAGTTAAAACTTTAAGGTTAAAGTCTCACTTGAGTTAAAAAATCATAGTACATTTACAAAGTTTTGTGGTAATATACATCATAACATTATTCAAAAGTTATGACCAAGGTTAAATTTATTAAAGATGCACATGCTGTCAAAGATGGACAGACTCAGACAGACAAATGAGATTTAATGTTCCCTCTCTTTTCCAAAAACGGGGGACAATAATGCCCTTGCTGTTCTTGAGAGGAAGATATATGATGGAAAAATCAATCCCCTTCATATTTCTTAACGCAAATCAATATTGTGTTTTATGTCATCCATATAATCCCTATTTACCGCCACTGCCCCTATAAGCGCCCCCTTACATGTAGGTATTCATGTATGCAAACTACTACTTGTTTTTACATTTTTACAAGTTTATATATACAAATACATGTAGTTTAATGTGGTCCATCTCTTTGAATGGTTTTCATTCCTAATCATGTAATTCTAGGAGGATAGGTTGATGAATAAAATGTCAAGCAATTTTATCATTGATGCACTTTTATTTAATTTAATGCAGTCATATTGTGAACATTTCCAGTTCATTAGGAGAGTGGGGATGACCTCAAGGGGTTCCCAGCAACCTTTATACCATTAAATTTACATAACATAACACAAAAAAATTATGTATCGTCAAATGGAAAAAGTTTCCTACTAGCCTATTTAGGAGTCACATGATCATTTGTCATTACAGGGACAGGGAGTGGATTTGGAGATCCCCCCCCCCTGGAATTTGCAAGACTATAATATATACTGAAGCAAATAAAAAAAAACGGGCGATAACTCTTCAGAATGTGAAATTCGTCTTATTGCAGCATCGGATGACCTTTGATTCTTTAAACTTTAACCTAACCAGTTGTATTTCAGACTATTTTACCCAAATCTATACCAACTCTTGTACTTACCGACTGTCATAGGTCCCGTAAACTTCATGAATCATAATCCAAGTAAAACACAAAATAATTCCTACTGACATATAGGCAATGATGTTTAGGCCTACACCACACTAGTACTGCACGTGCAGTCCAATCTAAAAATCAAAGTACTGAAAGTACTGAAAAGCGGTTAGCATGCTTTCATCTAACATGTATCGAAAAAGTGCATAAAATGATGATATTTAAGTATGCATATCTTTGTCCAATGTCATCAGAGAAGAAAAACCCAGACATTCTGTTTTTGTAATACTTTACTCAATAGTAAAACCAATAACATTCCAAACTGATGTCACAGATGGATGCAATCTAATTAAAATTAGATGTTCCGAATCCGCAACTGCTTCTCAAACATCTAACAACATCCTATTTGGGGTCATGTAAGAGTGAATCTTCGATTAGGCAAAGAAAATGGTTCCTCCGAAATCCTGGCTAATAGTTCAGATGGGTTTCTTGTTTTCACCACCCAACCAAAATACCCGAGGAGTTTTGTAGTAAAAAAGATATGCATTGCAAAAGTTGTGTTATGTATGACGTGTGGGGTATCTTGTATAGTTTGTGCTCTTTCGTTTGCATTATTCACGTTTAGATGCCAGACTGCAGAAGATACATGAAATTTATTCCAAAATTACTTTAATTCAACGTAAGACAGTATCAATAATGATGATATGTAGCCGTGGAATTAATTTGAGAACTGTTTACCGAGGCTTGAATCTACATGGCCAAAGTGTTTGTGTTTACTTGTACATGTATTCATAATTGAAAGGTCGCTCTGATGTGACCCCGAATGGGATGTTCGATGTTTCAGAAGCGGTAGCAGATTTGGAACATTTAAATAAATTTTAATAAGATTGAAATGCATGTTTCAAAATTTAAACATGAGATTTCTTCAGTTTGAAAGACAGGAAGTGCATTTTTAAAAATTCTCTCTTGATGGCATCCAATTGTTCTCTGGATAAAAAAAATTATATTGATGTTGAAAATTTCATTGTCTTTTATTCTCTATTGAATCTGAAATTAGGTAATTGTAAAGCCTACTATAACAAACAACTAAAAAATGACAAGTTAAATTCTTTAGATTAATTGATTTGGAGTAGTGTAGATCTACAGCTGGCTAGTCAGAGAAAAAAGGATGGCTGAGGAGAGACTTTGTAAATGAATTGATATCAGAGAGATTCAGTTGTGTAGGCTCATCGCGGCAATATAATTAACCTGTCAACGAGGGATGCTTACTTTTTCTAGGCAACGGATCCCACCTCTTGAACTTTCAGGAGTCAGCTTTTCTTCTAAAATCGATCATTGATCATTCTGTATTTTGATACAGATGCTGAATACTTCCTTTAGTAATATTATAAACTACTACTTCTACGGGAAGACTGGCGAGTAAACAAGATTATCAAGCCTTATGAAATATATTTTATTGACTTTTCAAACAAGTAAATGTTGGAATAAAGTAAATGGTATATGAGAAGGATATGGAAATAACGAACAGTATTCAATCTCAACGTCCATTAAACAAATATACAAAATAAGAGCAGAGCAAACACGGACCTCCGAAACATCAGAGGTGGGATCAGGTGCCATGGAGGAGTGAGCATCCCCTGCCGACCGGTCACACCCGCCGTGTGCTCGTTGTCATAATCAGGATAAAACGGAAAAAATCCGTGGTCAATTCAGTGTATAAATAATGGACTAACTGTAACAATTGGTATGAAAAACGTCAGTCAGCATTTCATTCAATGATAAATTGTATTTGCTGACAAGGTCATTGTATCGACCATAGAATTTACGAAATGATGACTTTAAAGGAGACTGTTGA
The DNA here is from genome assembly GCF_032062105.1 of Saccostrea cuccullata. NCBI lineage: Eukaryota > Metazoa > Mollusca > Bivalvia > Ostreida > Ostreidae > Saccostrea > Saccostrea cuccullata. The sequence continues at coordinate 9,855 of NW_026924489.1, read as the reverse complement.
TATTCTTGTTTCATCAACTTGCTTGTCAGTAATTTACCTCGTTTAAGAAATTGTTCATACGTAGAGCATGCCCTAGCATATCGAATCAACTGAGATATAAATACTCCGTATGCAGGTGATGAAGGTATATTGCTGCATAAGTAAGGGAAGTTGACGATAGAAAAGTTAAAGTCATCACGTTTATCATATAGCTTGGTTGTTAGATTACCATTAGTGTCTTTTTCAAGTAAAATATCCAAGTATGAAGCAGAAGTGTCGGACTCTGTGGTATCTTTTATCTCAAGATCACCAGGATATATCGTGTCGACGTAGGAATGGAAATTATCATTATTAATTGACAATACGTCGTCGATATATCTAAATGTCGAGTTGAAGGCCACAGCAAGTGTTTTCTTCTTTTCACGTAAAAGATTTTGCATAAACTCTGCTTCATATGAATATAAAAATAAGTCTGCTAATAACGGAGCGCAATTTGTACCCATGGGAATTCCAATAGATTGTTGGAATACCTGGTCTCCAAAAACCACATAGATATTGTCAATCAGAAACTCAAGCATCTTCTTGATGTCAATTTCAGAGTACTTATGTGTGCAATCAGAATCTGTTTTAACAAAATAATTTTTCAAATGAATCATTTGAAAGAAGTCTTGCACAATATAAGGCACAATATCTAGATAAGGACATATAAGGTGTTTTTATCATATACTCTTCATGCAATATTGTTCTCAAATAAAACATGAGAAGGAAAGTTGTGTAATCAATCAATACTAGTATTTAAAAATTCAAATGTACATTAAAAATCAGTGTAACTTAAGAAGTTATCAGTGTCACTTTCTTCAATATGTCGGTTAAACAATATACACTAATTTCTTTTCTATCAATGTGCCTCTAAACACCTGTATTTTAATATTATTCTTCTCAAACGTTTAAAACAATAATCGACAAATTGGACAAATTCAAATTTTAAAAGTATTTTCACAGCTAATAATACGTTCCCTAGGAATTGATCAAATTTTCAAAACTTATAAATAAGCATTAAGAATATATTTTAAATTTTTGCTAATTGCCAAAATTTTTCATACCTCATTCTTCTGTGAAATACAAAACTAATAGTAAGTAATCCCTTATGATCGATTGTTATAAATTATCAAAGACGGAGTAGAGAATTTATCCCTGGGAGCAGAGCTTTTATAATCTGTTTATTAGACAGAGAAGAAAAGAGAAGAAAAACAAACGTTTCATAGTGGAGGTAACCCTATTGTTTCCATAAAACGTTACAAAAAGTGTAAAACTTACAGATGCGTTCGGTGTTTTTTATAAAAGCGCTTTTCAGGTATTAACTTAATCAATGGTGTTTCTTAATACTTTGGCAAGGAAAATCAAACTCGATCGAGAGATTTGCTGATGTTTTTGCAGTCTGTAATAACCTCCTACCTGCTGTATAATAAACTTTCAAAAATAAACTAACAATTGCCAGAAATCGCGATCGCGCGATACACATGTAATAAGGACCAAATTCTCAGTTATTAAAAGTAAGTGTTGTAAGTATTGTCAATGCTTTGGTAAATATACTTATAAGAATTCGATATAATCGTTATAATAGCCACTCTTCATACACAGCATATACTTCGTTAGTACGAAGCGATATAGTAGGGGCTGGCTTTAGTCAGACTTCACAGCATATTGTCAATCTCTAACCAGGGGGCGTATTACGCCGACAGTATACAAATCATTTGCTGAAGTTACCGTTGTCGATAGGTAGGTCCTTATGGAAGTTTCCGGTTTTGGTTGCAGAAGGATAAGGTTACGAGCGATAAAGCAATGCCGATAGGTAGCGCCTTATGGAGGTTTCCGGTTGCCGACACATGCCATATAGCGGCTAGCGAAGCTAACCGCTTAATGATAATGGTAAAACTAGTACTTAAGTTGGGTACGTGACGTTTGCCCAATGTGATACATTTATAGTACAAGAACAAATTTAAAATTATCATTTACAAAAGATGTTTTATCTTAACTTTGCCATCTAGGCTTATTTGCAAAAACAGGCAAATAGGGTGTGTTTGTGTGTGTGTGTGTGTTGATCGGAGAGGGGTGGGGGATTGACTAAATTGACTGGGTATATGGCAGCTTTCAAGGTGTTTCTGCCTAATCAAATATAAAAAAGCTTGTACATTTTGAAAAAATCATCAAAAACGCTTTGCACTAATTTGAATAATATTATTTGTTGTTAATCTATATGAGAAAATAGATTTAAAAAGTATTAATTATGGGCCAAAAATTTATATCCCCCCTTTATCAAACCTAATTTACATCATTAATTAAATTCTGTTGTTAAATTTCAGACTGGTAACGAATTAAGAAAATGAAATACCTATACGATCGAGGCCCATGGGTCACATGGTCACCTAAGCATATTATGCTCCAGGGGCGGATCCAGCAATTTTTGAAAGGGGGGGGGGGGTTCCAGGGTTGTGTCCCTCTAACCCCCCACCCTCCTTTTACACACTCTCAGGCAAAGATTCACACACACATGAATGGAAAAATATAAGATTGTGGAAAATAATATCTTTATTCTACGTCCTTTTTTCTTTGAAAAGGTACCCCCTGTCTGTATTTATAATTGAATGGATTTGCAGCATTTCCGAAGAGTAGAATGAATTTTCTTCAAGAATTTGAAAATCCTTTTTGGGCTGGGTATAAAACAATGAATTAAATTTTAGTTCTTTCATAAGATTTAGTTAAAAAAATGGCACCTTCTTGTATATAGCCAACACAGCCAAATTAAGATCGCAGGAATCTAATATCAAATTTAACCTCGCATGTTACATATCATTTATATTAAGATATATAAAAATTAGTAGAATATTTTCTACCATTCACTCATAAAAAGTAATAGTGAAGGTGAATGGAAAAAACTAAATGTGTGAGAATCTATCTATTCAATACATATTTCAGTAAGACGTACAAATACTTATTCTCGGGAAACGTTTTATCCCCCTTTATCTCTTTTTCCACCTGGCAAAAAATAAAAGGGGGGGGGGTGTTCCAACCCCCGGAAACCCCCTCTGGATCCGCCAATGTGCTCAATTTGATGAATACATGTATTATGTAAATTATTGAATTATATTGACTTTTTCCTTGGTAAAGCCCAATTTGAAGGAGTGTGCATTTAGAGACAAACACCTTAGTGCGGGTATTACTGTCTCATGACAGCATCTAGTTAAGGGAAGTTGAGATAGAAAAGTTAAAGTCATTAAATTTATCATAGAGCTTTGTTGTTAGATTACCATTAACATCTTTTTCAAGTAAAATATCCAAGTATGAAACGGATGTCTATTGTCAATACGTCGTCGATATATCTAAATGTCGAATTCAATCTTTTGTTTTAATCTAACTTAATGAATTGACCTCCAGATTCTTTCTTAATGTTAATTTGCAGCAATTTCTCACATTTTTCTTAAGATTTTGGATTTTTTGTAAATCTCTTTAAGTTATAAATTTGTTAAAAATATGAACTTTTTCGGTAGGGCACTGTCAAATGCCCAAAATTCTTTGACAAGCAAAATAAGGATCATCAGACGTTTTTTATTGAGGGTACAATGGCATATATTAATTAGCTATCTTTACTAAAGAATTCTATATTTATCAGCAAAATTATTTGGGGCACACCCCCTTTGTTCCCGCGGCCATGTCTAATGAAAGATCTAATCAATTCGATAGTTCATATAAACTACAGTTATCTATTTTTACTGTCTGTTGTCAACCATGTGATAATTTTCTCGCAGTACCAAGTATGCTTGGCGGTGGCGACCCCACGAGATCTTCACATATACCTGCTGTCCTGGCTACGGAGGATCAAACTGCCGTCGTAAGTAAAGTAACAAATAAAACATATTTTTCTTTAAATTATATTGAGATTATTAGCCATGATTCTCGTTTGCTTCATATACGTTTCGTGGGTCCTTTGTGGGTATTTTTTAATCAGTAACCATAGTATATAATATACTCTCGAGATCTAATCCCATTAATTAGATTCAATCACCTAAAATGTTGAGTAAAATATTTTCAGCTCTTAATTTTTTTTATGTGAATTCAAAAAGGAAGGTTGTTCATGGTAAAATTAACTACTCATAAATTAAATCTTGCAATGTTTCCTTTTTAACAGAGTAATTATATGTAATTATTTGAACTGTTTTAACAAACGTTGTCGAAAAAAGAGGCTCTACCAGTGTTAATAATTCTGTTCTTGTCAATTTTTCTTGTTGTTCATAGTAAAGGGTGAATCCTTTAATAAATCTATAAAAAATATTATATTTAAAATGTATACTTTCTTATATAGCAATATCGAATTAGCTAGAGGACCAAGGACAAGTGTTAAGGGTCAGGGGCACGAGAAGGTTCCCTATTTTTTTTAAAGCAGCTGTTTATTATACATGTATCTGCGCTTTAATTATGTTCCCCAAACGAAGTTGGGGAACATATTGTTTTTACTCTGTTTCTTATTAGGGTCTTCCGTCTCCAACGGAAGACCCTTCTATTATTCTATTGTTTCTTTTTCACTATTATTATTATTTTTCTTCGTCCAAATTTTGTGCAGACGATTTCTCAGAGATGCGTTGACGGATTTCTTTGAAATTTTCAGGGCTGATGTATCATGATCTAATCCTGATACATTTCTTTTAATTTTTGAAAAATCACTTCCGGTCGGAAGTTATCGACCTTTAATCGAATTTTTAGTGACCATTTTGACCGGACAAAAACTCAAAAACGAGAAAAGCTAGAATGTTGTCATTTTCAGGACTAATAGTCAACATTTTGTAGTTTTGCACCTATACTTTCAAATCTTCCCGAAATTCATAGTATGGAAGCTCGGTAGGGGTCGAAATCTAGGACACGAAACATGACTGACTTTTTGAGACATTTTGCATCATATCTTTTAAAGTATAATTATTTTGTTAAAATATACTGAACAAAATCTGTGCAGAATGACAAGATCTTTATTATGACATCAAACAAAAAGTGCTGACTCATCACATTAGGGACCAAGAGGGGCCAAAAGTCTTTTTTCGATAACTCTTAAACAGTCAATATGTTGTTATACATTACAGAAGCAAAAATGTTAATCTCAATAATCTACAACTATATATTATGATTTTAATGTCGTATCTTACATAATAAGGGGCCACAAGGGGCCAGAATGCTAAATCTTTGACGCTTTATATCTCAAAAGTGGGAAATATGTTGATAAGTGATATTGAACAAAAGATGTTCAAAATAATGTTTTGAACAATATGCACCCTTTAATTTATCGCTATACATCCCCATTAAGGAGTTGAAGGGTTGGCCCCTAAATATTTCTTTTCCAAATAACTCGAAAACAAAAGAGAATCTCTGAACAGTTGTTAAACAAAAAATTATTAAAATCTTCAGAGGTTTAAGTTAAAATCAAGAAAAAGGGGCTGGGCACTCAAATAAAGGGCCGAGAGGGGCCAAAAGTCTTTAATCAATAACTCTTTAGTAGTCAATATTTTGTTATACATTACGGAAGCAAAAATGTTTATCCTAACAATGTACAACTATACTTTATGATTTTCATGTCGTATGTTACATAATTTGGGGCCACAAGGGGCCAGAAGGCTAAATCCTTGACGCTTTATATCTCAAAAGCGGGAAATATTTTGATAAGTAATATTTAACAAAAGATGTTCAAATTAATGTTTTCAACAAAATGCACCCTTTAGTTTATCGCTATACGTCCCCATTAAGGAGTTGAAGGGTTGGCCCCTAAATATTTCTTTTGCAGCTAGCTCGAAAACGAAAGAAAATCTCTGAATAGTTGTTGAACAAAAACTGTTCAAAATCATGAGAGCTTTAAGATGAGATAAAGAAAAAGGGACTGGACACTCAAATTAAGGGCTGAGAGGGGCCAAAAATCATTTTTCGACAACTCTTTAGCAGTCAATATTTTGTTATACATTACTGAATAAAAATTTTTTATCTCAGCCATCTACAACTATTTATTATGAATTGATTGTTGTATGGTGCATAATAAGGGGCCATAAGGGGCCGGAATGCCAAATCTTTGACGCTTAATATCTCAAAAGTTGGGAAAATTTTGATAAGTAATATTGAACAAAAGATGTTCAAAATAATGTTTTGAACAATATGCACCCTTAATTTTTCGCTATACGTCCCCTTTACGGAGTTGAAGGGTTGACCCCTAAATATTTCTTTTGCAAATAACTCGAAAACGAAAGAGAATCTCTGAATAGTTGTTGAAGAAAAAGTGTTCAAAATCCCGAGAGCTTTAAGATGATACGAAGAAAAAAGGGCTGATCCCTTATTTTAGAGGGCGTGAAGGGCCAAAAGTCTAATTTTTAAGTCTTAATGTTCATACTGTTTACAAACTATGAAGGTAAAATTGTTTTTCTTCACAATTTTTATCATTATTTTTGAATGAAATTCTCAATCAAATTCTCATCTTATCAAAAATCGGACGGAAGACCCACTCGTTGCTCGCAACGAGATCGTATCTAGTTATTATTAGGGTCTTCCGTCTTCAGCGGAAGACCCTTCTATTATTCTTATGTTTCTTTTTCACTTTTCTTATTAAGGTCTTCCGTTTCCAACGGAAGACCTTATTGTTTTCGTTCGGTTTCTTTTTCCCTATTATTATTAGGGTCTTCCGTCTTCAGCGGAAGACCCTTCTATTATTCTTATGTTTCTTTTTCACTTTTCTTATTATTATTATTATTATTATTATTATTATTATTATTCTTTTTTTCTGCACAAATTTTGTGCAGAAGATTTCTCAGAGATGGTTGGATGGATTTGCTTCAAATTTTCAGGGATGTTGCAAGATAATCTGAAGTTTATACCGGCTGAAGGATTTTGTGTAAATCACTTCCGGTCTAGAGTTATCGCCCTTTTATCATAATTCAGAGGACCTCCTTGTCCGTTCATTTTCTCGAAAACGGCTTGAGCTAGAGCGCTGAAATTTTCAGTGATGATAGAGGACATGTTTCCATGTTACTGGGAGTTTGGATAGTTTCCGGAAGTGTCTAGTATGGAAGCTCGGTAGGGGTCAAAATTTAGGACACGAATCACGAGTGATTTTTTGAGACATTTTGCATCATATCTTTTAAAGTATAAATATTTTGCAAGAACATACTGAACATCATTTGTGCAGAACATCGAGATCTTTCAAATGATATCAAGAAAAAAACGCTGACTCATCACATTAGGGGCAGAAAGGGGCCAAACGTCTTTAATCGATAACTCATTAGCACTTAATATTTTGTAATATAATACTGAAGCAAAAATGTTTATCTCAACAATCTACAGCTATATATCATGATTTTTATGACGTATGGTACATAATTAGGGGCCACAAGGGGCCAGAATGCCAAATCTTTGACGCTTTATATCTCGAGAATGAGAAATATTTTGATAAGTAATATTGAACAAAAGATGTTCAAAATCATGTTCTGAACAATATGCTACCTTTCATTTTTCGCTAAACGTCCCCATTAAGGAGTTGAAGGGTTGGCCCCTAAATATTTCTTTTGCAAATAACTCGAAAACGAAAAAGAATCTCTGAATAGTTGTTGAACAAAAAGTGTTCAAAATCCTAAAAGGTTCAAGATGAAATCCAGAAAAAGGGGCTGAGCACTCAAATTAGGGGCCAAGAGGGGCCAAAAGTCTTTAATCGATAACTCTTTAGCAGTTAATATTTTGTAATACATTACTGAGGCAAAGATGTTTATCTCAGCCATCTACAGCTATATATTATGATTTTCATGTCGTATGGTACATAATTAGGGGCCATAAGGGGCCAGAATGCTAAATATTTGACGCTTTATATCTCGAGAATGAGAAATATTTTGAGAAGCAACATTGAACGAAACATGTTCAAAATCATGTTTTGAACAATATCCAACCTTTCATTTTTCGCTAAACGTCCCCATTAGGGAGTTGAAGGGTTGGCCCCTAAATATTTCTTTTGCAAATAACTCGAAAACGAAAGAGAAACTCTGAATAGTTGTTGAACAAAAAGTGTTCAAAATCCTTAGAGCTTTAAGATGAAATCAAGAAAAAGGGGCTGGGCACTCAAATTAGGGGCCTAGAGGGGCCAAGAGTCTTCAATCGATAACTCTTTATCTTTTAATATTTTGTGATACATTACTGAAGCAAATATGTTGATCTCAGCCATCTACAACTATATATTATGATTTTCATGTCGCACGGTACATGATTAGGGGCCACAAGGGGCCAGAATGCTAAATCTTTGACGCTTTATATCTCGAGAATGAGAAATATTTTGAGAAGCAACATTGAACGAAACATGTTCAAAATAATGTTCTGAACAATATCCAACCTTTCATTTTTCGCTAAACGTCCCCATTAGGGAGTTGAAGGGTTGGCCCCTAAATATTTCTTTTGCAAATAACTCGAAAAAGAAAGAGAATCTCTAAATAGTTGTTGAACAAAAAGTGTTTCAAATCCTAAAAGCTTCAAGATGAAATCAAGAAAAAGGGGCTGGGCACTCAAATTAGGGGCCAAGAGGGGCCAAGAGTCTTCAATCGATAACTCTTTATCTTTTAATATTTTGTAATACATTACTGAAGCAAATATGTTGATCTCAGCCATCTACAACCATATATTTTGATTTTCATGTCGTATGGTACATGATTAGGGACCACAAGGGGCCAGAATACTAAATCTTTGACGCTTTATATCTCGTAAGTAAGAAATATTTTGAGAAGCAATATTGAACAAAAGATGTTTAAAATCGTGTTCTTAACATTATGCCACCTTTCATGTTTTGCTAAACGTCCCCATTAAGGATTTCAAGGAGTGGCCCCTAAATATTTCTTTTGCGAATAACATGAAAACGAAAAAGAATCTCTGAATAGTTGTTGAACAAAAAGTGTTCAAAATTCTAAGAGCTTTAAGTTGAAATCAAGAAAAATGGGCTGGGCAGTCATATTAAGGGCCAAGAGGGGCCAAAAGTCTTCATTTGATAACTCTTTAGCACTTAATATTTTGTAATACATTACTGAAGCAAAGATGTTTATCTCAACCATTTACAACTATATATTATGATTTTTATGTCGTATGGTACAAAATTAGGGGCCACAAGGGGCCAGAATGCTAAATCTTTGACACTTCATATCTCGAAAGTGAGAAATATTTTGAGAAGTAATATTGAACAAAAGATGTTCAAAATCATTTTCTGAACAATATGAAACCTTTCATTTTTCGCTAAACGTCCCCATTAGGGAGTTGAAGGGTTGGCCCCTAAATATTTCTTTTGCTAATAACTCGAAAATGAAAAACAATCTCTGAACACTTGTTGAACAAAAAGTGTTAAAAAGCATGAGTTCTTTAAGATGATTTGAAGAAAAAAGGGCTGGTCCCTTACATAAAGGGCCAAGAGGGGCCAGAATTTGAATTTATGACAATTTAACGTTCAATATTTAAAAAATACCATTACAGCAGCACAATCATTTTTCTTAAGGAAATTATCATTGTAAAAAAAATCTCAATCAAAATCTTATCTCAACTCATCAAGAATCGAACGGAAGACCCACTCGTTGTTCACAACGAGATCTCATCTAGTTAAGGTCTTCCGTCTTCACGGAAGACCTTATAGTGATTCTATTGTTTCTTATTATTATTATTATTATTATTCTTTTTTTTTTAGACAAAATTTTGTGCAGGCGATTTCTCGTAAACTATTCGGTGGATTTCAATGAAAATTTCAGGAATTATAGGTTATTATATGAATTTTATATAAAATTCTGTTTCTTGGAAAATTCGCTACCAGTGCCAACTTATGGGCATTTTCCTGAT
>NW_026924488.1:0-23525 GCF_032062105.1 Saccostrea cuccullata | reverse complement strand
CTTCCTGTTTTAAGTCAGAAGCTGGGAACTGGAATCGCGTGTCATTGATTGTTACCGCGTTGTTTCTTGTTAAATAAAACCTTAATTCTTATATTCACGATGTTTTGTTATCGATTTAGAGTTTGATACTACATGTAAAATAAAAACATTCCCAATTCATTTGCTGTGCACCATTTTCAAATAAAATTTGACGGAATGTTGGAAAAGGCATCTTGTTAAGGTCTTCCGTCTTAACGGAAGACCTTATAGCGATTCTATTGTTAAGGTCTTCCGTCTTAACGGAAGACCTTATAGCGATTCTATTGTTTCTTATTATTATTATTATTATTATTATTTTTCTGACGCAATTTCTCAAAGACTACTGGATGGAATTACATGAAATTTTCAGGACAGATGTGTTGTTTAATGGATTTGATACATCTGAGAGATTTTTTGGAAAATCGCTTCCGGTGCCAAGTTACAGACCTTTTTCTGATTTTTGAAAGACATTTTGTCCATAGATTTTCTCAAAAACGGTAAAAGATATCAGGCTGAAACTTTCAGAGATTATAGATGATGATAAATACTATCCAGGACGCCACTTGTCGTCCGTCGTCATTACTTCTGGTCGCTACCGGAAGCCAATTTAAAAAGTCCAATTTTTCAACTTTTTTTGTTTTTCAATATTTTTCATTTATTTTTGGTATGTTAATAGAAACCTTTTTTATAATGCTAACTATAAAATTTGTTTGAATATTGATAAAGCTTAACTGTAGATATTAGTATTTTAAAATCTGAAACGGATCCAAGATGGCCGCTCTCTCTGTCAACTCCGACATTTCGCAATAGGGGTTTACTGAGGCAGCCGAGCGTTTGCTTGAACGAAAGTAACATAAGTACAAATGAAATGTAAAGGAATACTTCGATTGTCACGTCGTAGTTACGTTGCAATTCTGTGTCAAACGAAGTTCTTCCTAAACGTATTCTATAACTGGTTTTGGCTGGTTCTCAAAGTAGAAAAAGAAAAGACTAAATGTGCAAATGCAATTCGATACCTAATATCTTCTAATTTGCACAACGGAAAAACAGATTTTTAATAATTGTTATAAGTAAGTTTTTCAAGAAAGAATATCAATGAATACAGTAAGTATAAAACTTACCCACTTTTTTCCCATGCACATTTGTGCCATATTTAACTAATAGAAAAGACAAAATAAGATAACCATTTCTTTTTTAAAGATTGCTTCATGGAGTTTATATTAACATTATTGTCTCAAAGATCTTATTCAAGTTTTTCAGCAGAAATGGTATCCAATTCCTTGATCGTCGTAAGGGGAGCCATGTTTTCCGGCGATACATTTCAACCTCATTATGATTGTTTAAAAATTCGGGATAGTTTACTTTGGCGATAAACAAGAAATTAAAAAAAAAAATAAATAAAATTCATAGCCGTTTCACTGCTTTAGTGTTACTAGCTTACATACTATATGGCATTGTAAAATGTGTTAGATATACTTTCTAATCGTCGAAGTTTAGGCTACATGAATGTTTTTTTTATTTCATTGAAGCTTTCACAGCTATTAAATAGAACATTCCAAAGAAAAGGCGCGAAGTGTAACTCGTGGCGTTTGGCGCGAAATTATGAATAGTAACTAGCCTTTCATAATTCTAAGACAAAAGCACTGTTATACAAAGGTATAAACAAGAATATTAAGAGCAGAGGTCCAAATAGCGTAATTTTTAGCGAATTGGATTTTCATGCTCGCGACTTGGATTCAATCCCCCTTGTGCGCAATATTTTTTTTCACTTTTACAGCTCAAATTTTCGTTTTTTTTTTTTTCGGAATCGGACGGAAGACCTCTCGTTGCTCGCAACGAGATCGTATCTAGTTATTATTATTATTCTTTTTATTATTTTTTTCCAAAATTTTGTGCACGCGATTTCTCGAAGACTACTGGATGGAATTACATGAAATTTTCAGAAACGATGTGTCGTGTCATGAACTTGATCTATCTGAGCGATTTTTTGAAAATTCTTATCTGGTGCCAAGTTACGGGACATTTCCTGATTTTAAAATGACATTTTGTCTTCGGTTAATCTCAAGAACGGTAAAAGATATCAATGTGAAACTTTCAGGGATTATAGATCGTGATAGATACTATCCAGGACGCGACCTTTCGTTCGCCGTCAATACTTCCTGTCGTTAGGAGATGCAAATTGAAAAAAGCGTATTTTCTAACTTTTTTGTTTTCCAATATTTTTTATTTATTTTTGGAATATTAATAGAGACCTTTCTATTGATGCTTACTATATAAGTTGTTTGATTATTGGTTAATCTGAACTCTAGATATTAATATTTGAAAATCTGAAGCGGGTCCAAGATGGCAGCTGCCTCTGTCAACTCCGCCATTTCGCGAGTAGGGGTTTATGGAGGCAGCTGAGCGTTTGATTAAACGATTCTGACATAAGGATATATGAAATGTAAAAAAACTACTTCGACTCTCACGTAGTAGTGAAATGGTTGGAGGAGTTACGTCCCGTTACTTGTTTATATTATAATAGCTAATCAATAAAAATATTGTAATTAATTGGTCAATTGACAAAAGAATTATACAAGTATTATTGATAAATGATGTTCTGTTAGAAAATAATAATAGTGTTGCCAAAAGAAAGACAGTCTGTTGTATTTTATCAATATGATATCTGATAACTTATGATCATTGATTAAGTTGAGGTACAAGGGGGCAGTACAGCCAACTGGCTTATGTCTTCACTTTGGTACAGAAACCAATTGGTGTAACGATGAAATCGGATTGTGCAAAGTTGCTGTAGTTAGTGACTAGTTAAAATATAGTTGTGTGACGTTAGCTATAGGTTTGTCATTAGGACAGAGAAGCTTTTACAAAGTTAAATCATATTGTGTAAGTATATTGTAGCTACTTGGTTAGAAATTTATAGGCAACTTGGTAAGCAGTAAGACACCAAGGCTAAATCAAGAGGCACCAGGCAGGTGGCTGTTGACTTATATAGTCAGTTATATAGTGAGGCAATTGTCATATGGCACCAGGCAGATGCCGGTATTAACTGAAGATATATAATTGTACAAAGCACTTAGGTCATTTGATTTAAAGACACCAGGCAGGTGTCATATTATTATCTGTATATATTGCATTCAATCGTATCCCCAGTAAAACTCGGTAATCTGAGCACGGACCTACTGACCGCTCAGGTCCGACACGTTACAGTAGAACGTTGCAATTGAGTGTCCATCTTAAAACTTAATTTCCGTTTCATTGCTTTAGTGTAACTGGGCTAGATACGATATGTAATGGGTATAATGTATTACATATACTTTCTTAACGTCAAAATAAAAAAAAGGCGCTAAGAATGTTTTATTTTTAAAATTTAATTGAAGCTATCATACCTATTTAATAGATCAGTCCAAGGAAAAGGCGCGAACATTTACTCGTGGCGTTTGGCACGAAATTATGAATGTTTTTAAGGTCTTTCGTCTTCACGGAAGACCTTATAGTGATTCTACTGTTTCTTATTAAGGTCTTCCGTTTCAGACGGAAGACCTTATAGTGATTCTACTGTTTCTTTTTATTATTTTTTTTTCCCCTTTTCTTGTAAATCGGATTTCTCAGAGATGGCTGGACGGATTTTCCTGAAATTTTCAGGGATGATAGAGAATGAAAATACGCTCAGGCGATTTTTTCATTTTTTCAAAATTCACTTCCGGTCGTCAGTTATGTCCGATTTCCGCTTTTTTCAAAAAAGTTTTGTCCGAGTCATATCTCAGAAACGGTAAAAGATGAAGACACCAAACTTATATGAGTAATAGATCTTGATAAGTAGGCAAAACCAATCGGGTTAACATCGTGCGCCGTCACTTCCGGTCGTCACAGGAAGTGATCAAAGAAATCGAAAATTTCAACTTTTTATTTTTTGAAACTTTTTTGCATCACATTATAGCATCTTGTTTGTAGTTTCGAAATATATCAGTCTCACCGGAAACAAAAACGACAACTTCCGGTTATGAGAGAAAAACTGCATATTTTCAGTATTTTTCTTTCCCATAAACATTTTTTATAGATAAAGTATTTGTAATGATTTTTGGATATGTTATTCAGACTGCAATACAGTAACGTCAAATATCTTTGTAAAATTCACTTCCGGTCGCGTGATTTCCTGTCCTCAAAATGAAAAGTTATCATAGCTAGATCTCGTAAACGGTAACAGATTAAGACACCAAACTTATATAAATGGTAGATCATGAAAAGTACGCAAAATCATTTGGGATAAGATTGTCAGCAGTCACTTCCGGTCGTCACAGGAAGTGATCCAAAAAATCTAAATTTTTAACTTTTCTTTCATGAAACATATTTTGCATCACATTATAACATCTTATTTGTATTTTTGAAATATATCAGTCCCACCGGAAACTGAAACGACAACTTCCGGTTATAAGAGAAAAACTACATAATTTGAGTATTTTTCTTTCCCATAAATATTTCTTATAGTTAAAGTATTTGTAATGATTTTTGGATATGTTATTCAGACTGCAAATGTCTACAGTAACGTCTAATATCTCAGTAAAATTCACTTCCGGTCGCGTGACTTCATGTCCTCAAAATCAGAAGTTATCATTGCTAGATCTCGTTAACGGTAAGAGATTAAGACACCAAACTAATAGGGATGGTAGAACTTGACGAGTAGACAAATCCTTTGAGTTTAAGATTGTCCGCCGTCACTTCCGGTTGTCACAGGAAGTGATCAAATAAATAAAAAATTTAAACTTTGCTTTAAGGATTTTTTCTAAGTATTACCTTATAGCATCTTACAAGTAGTTTCGAAATATGTCAGTCCCATTGGAAACAAAAACGACGACTTCCGGTTATGAGAGAAAAACTGCATAAATTGAGTTTCTTTCTATCCCATAAATATCTTTTGTAAAAAGAGTATTTGAAATGATTTTGGGACATGTTATTCAGACTGCAAATGTATAGAGAAACCTCAAAATGAGACCTTTGACCCTTACTCAAAAAGTAATTAAGGAATATTCATTACCTTTATCTAGATTCAGCTTCAAGTGTTTATCTCAAATTTACCTCTCTCTCTCTCTCTCTCTCTCTCTCTCTGATGACCTTGACCTTTGACCTTGATAAATGACCTTGTTCTTTGGCCCCATTGACCCAAAGGTCACAATCAAGCTGACGGTCGTGGAGGTATTTGCAACTCTTACTCTAACAAATGCTTATAAAATATCCCCTCCTTTCTCTAAAAAAAAACAAAACAATCAACACCAACTTAGAGAAAATGTCTACAAGTCAAACGAAACGAAATATCGGCATAAGATTTGTAATAAAAGAAAGAAGAGACCTGAAAGAAGGTGTCCTGAGAGTTTTAAGGTGAGTCTCTGAAGTATTTTGAAATTCTAGTGAATATCGGCAAAATCTGCATTTTTTTCTGTCTGAAATTAAGTGATTGCTTGGCATAAAAATTAATTAAAACTCGTATTGGCTATTTCTGCAATTATTGTTAATATCATTCGATTCTCCTGCTCCATTACGACATTTTAATACCAAGTATTCTTGCTTTCTTAGGTGTATGGAATTTATTTTAATTTTATTTAGATTTAAATATGAATCGGCTGAAACTCGGAAATGACGATTTTTCATATCAATTAAATTTCCGCGCAATTGAGATAGGTCAATTGCAGTTACCCCGCTTGATACGATATGCTTTTGAAAAAATGCCCATGACTCACTGTTTTTCTGGGATTTTGAATTTCCTCTGTAACTGACCACGTGTATTAGTTTCGCTTTACAACTCTGTTTATGCTAAGTGCCATTGCTTCACTACAAATGTGTCCCATAATTATTCTAATCATTTTCCTACATACAATATCACATCAAACAGGGAATATCTTAGTTTTTTAAGAAATTTGACCGGTACTTTACTACGAAACTATTTCTTTCACTTCGAAACTATTTCCTTCAACCTTAAAATAATAAGCTTACAGAATACCTGAAATGTTGTGGAAGTTGGTGGCTCAGTGGTTAGCGTGTCCGACTTTCATACTAATGGTTTTGGGATCGAGACCAGATGGAGGAATTGATATTTTTTTTTTTTTTGCATTTTGTTTTTTTTTAAATACAAAAAAATTCTTCTTACAGATAAAAGAGGAGAACGGAAGACCTTATTTGTTGCTGTAGCAACAAGAGTTTCTAGTTATTATTATTATTCTTATTATTTTTTTGACTTTCTAATTTTGTGCACGCGATTTCTCGAAGACTACTGGATGGAATTACATGAATTTTTCAGAGAAGATGTGTCGTAACATGAACTTGATCTATCTGAGCATTTTTTTGAAAATTCCGATCAGGTGCCAAGTTATGGACCATTTTCTGAAATTAAAATGACATTTTGTCCACGGTTAAACTCAAGAACGGTAAAAGATATCAATGTGAAACTTTCAGGGATTATAGATCATGATAGATACTATCCAGGACGCGACCTTTTGTTCGTCGTCAGTACTTCCTGTCGTTAGGAGAAGCAAATTGAAAAAATCGTATTTTCTAACTTTTTTGTTTTTCAATATTTTTTATTTATTTTTGGAATATCAATAGAGACTTTTCCATTGATGCTTACTATTTAAGTTGTTTGGATATTGGTTAAGCTGAACTCTAGATATTAACATTTGAAAATCTGAAGCGGGACCAAAATGGCGGCTGTCTCTGTCAACTCCGCCATTTCGCGAGTAGGGGTTTATGGAGGCAGCTGAGCGTTTGATTAAACCATTCTGACATAAGGATACATGAAATGTAAAAAAACTACCTGGACTTTCACGTAGAAGTACGTTGCAATTCAGTGTAATCTTAAAACTTAATTTCCGTTCCACTGCTTTAGTGTAACTGGGCTAGATATGATATGTATTGTGTACAATGTGTTAAATATACTTTCTTAATGTCGAAATAAAATAAAGGCGATAAGAAGTTGTTTTATTTAATTAATTTCATTGAAGCTATCACACCTATTTAATAGATCCGTCCAAAGAAAAGGCACGAATATTTACTCGTGGCGTTTGGCGCGAGATTATGAATAGTGGCCTGCCTTTCTCAAAGGTCTTCTCAAACGTCCTCTATAATTAATTTTGTTTGTTTCTCAAAGTAGACAAAGAAAATACTAAATATGCAAATGAAATACAATACCTGCTATCTTTTGCTTTGCATCGCAGTATTACAGATCTTTAATCAACGTTATAAGAAATAGTTTTTAAAAGAAACAATATCGATGTATAAAGTAAATCTAAAACGTAACCACCGTTTTTTCCATGCACACTTGTGTCATATCAACTAATATAAAAGACAAAAAATATTAAAGAAATCCATTTGACAATAAGATCGTTTAATAGAGTTTATATTAACATTCTTTTTCAAAAGATTTTATTCAAGTTATTGAACATCAATGGTATCTTCTGCTTCCTTGACCGTTGTAGGGCGAGACATGTTTTTTTTCGGTGAACCATTTCAACCTTTCCATGAAAGTGTAAATAATCGGGATAGTTCACTTTAGGGATATACAGGAAATTAGAACAGGTTTAAATTATATCCATTTCACTGCTTATGTGTTACGTACCTATATACGATAAAGAATGTGTACAGTGTGTCAAATATACTTTCTAAACCTCAAAATTCAGGCTTTAAGAACTTTTTTTCTTTATTTCATTGAAGGTATCACACCTATTTGATTGAACATTCCAAAGAAAAGGCGCAAAGATTTACTTGTGGCGTTTGGTGCCAAATTATGAATAGTGGCCCGCCTTTCATAATTCTTAGACAGTTGTACTGTTGCAGAAGAATATAAAAGAACATTTAGTGCAGTAGTCCCAATAGCGTAATGGTTATCGCGTTGGATTTTTACGCTTGCGACCTGGGTTCAATCACCATAGTAACCACGTTTTTAAAATAACCTTTTCAGCTCAATTTACATGTTTTTTTAGAATCGGACGGAAGACCTCTCGTTGCTCGCAACGAGATCGTTTCTAGTTTATTAATATAATTTCCTTTTTGGAACGGATGTTATTTTAAATGCGAGTTTTATCGTTAAAAAATAGAGTGATTTTTCTCGTAATGATGTAACATTTTAGACATACTGGACTAAATATTGCATGATTGCGTTCATAAAAGAGGGGAAAGGATTTTAACATTCACAATTATGGTTGATCTTCTCTAGCTGACCTTTTTCATGAATTAGTATTGGTTGGGAGGTCTGAAAATTGATTACACGTATCTTTTAATTAAATCAGGGAAGACAAGATTCAAGGTCCTATGTTCCTCCAAGTAGTATTGCGTGTGGGATTTAGATAGAATGTACACGAATCTTCTACAAGTGAATGTAGAATTTATTTGCAACACATAAGACGAACCAATTTTCTTTAAACACCATTACATCGGACAACTTCAAAGATGCACCCTGGTGTTCTTCATATATATTTAGTTAAGGCCGTTAAAATTTGGAATAACAAATATCTGCTCGCCGACTTTCTGTTCACTCATATACAATTTTGTTATAACGTCTCTGATTCTCAATACGATTTCTAATATAATAAGAAGGCGCATTCAATTTTAACAAACCTTTCACAAGGCAATTTTTACAAGTTATATGGTGAGATTTTCCCCCTTTACAGAAGATCATTGCACCCTTACAATACATACACCTAACAAAAAAGTGCAAGATATTGGCAACATTTTACTACATGTAATTTTTGATAAGCTAACCATCAATAATACTTTAACTAATTTTTTATTCGTTATCTAATGAATGAAATATATGAAGATAATGAACAGCATTCAATGCATGGAGAAGGATATGGAGATAACGAACAGTATTCAATCTCAAATTCCATAAAACAATACAAATTAGGAGCAGAGCAAACACGGATCTCCTAAACATCGGAGGTAGGATCAGGTGCCATGGAGGAGTGAGCATCCCTGCTGACCGGTCACACCCGCCGTGTGCTCCTTGTCATGATCGGAAAATAACGGAAAAATCCGTCGTCAATTCAGTGTATAAATAATGAACTAACAATTAGTATGTAAAACGTCAGTCAGCATTTGACTCAATGATAAATTGTATTTGCTGACAGGGTCATTGTATCGACCACAGAACTTACGAAATGATGACTTTAAACGAGACTGCTGATATTCTTGTTTCATCAACTTGCTTGTCAATTTACCTCGTTTTAGAAATTGTTCATATTACGTAGAGCATGTTCTTACGTATCGAATCAACTGAGATATATATACTCCGTATGCAGGAGATGATTGTATATTGCTGCATAAATAAGGGAATTGACGATAGAAAAGTTAAAGTCATCACGTTTATCACATAGCTTGGTTGTTAGATTACCATTAACGTCTTTTTCAAGTAAACATTCAAGTATGAAACAGATGTGTCAGACTATGTGGTATCATGGAGATAATGAACATTATTCAAGCATAAAAGTCCATTAAGATACAAATCAGGAGCAGAGCAAACACGGACCTCAAAAACATCAAGGGTTGGATCAGGTGCCATGGAGGAGTGAGCTTCACCAGACGACCGGTCACACCTGCCGAATGTTCCTTGTCATGATCTGGAGATAAAAGGAGAATCCTTTGACAATATAGTTTGTAAATAAAAGCCTAATAATTAGTATGAAAGAAGTCAGCCAGCATTTGACTTAATGATATATTATATTTGTTGGCAAGATTTATGTATCGACTTTAAAACATGAACCATGAAATGATCACTGCATAAGTTAGGGAAGTCAACGATTGAAAATTAAAGTCATCACATTTATCATTAAGCTTTGTTCGTTATCATCTTCGTCTTTTTTTCTAGTAAAATATCAAATTATGAATAACATGTGGCTCACTCTGTGGTATCTTTAATTTCAAATTCATTGAGATGTATTGTGTTTACAGACAAATAGAAATAAGTAATAATATTTTTGAACTGATAATACGTCGTCGATATATCTATCTGTCGAGTTCAAGGCCCCAGGAAGTGTTTTCTTTTTCTCATGTATAAGATTTTGAATACATTCTGCTTCATGTAAATAGTAGTATGTCTGCTGATAACGGGGGTAACTAGTAACTGTCGGAATTCCAACAGATTAGAAGACCTGGTCTTCAAAAACCACAAATATATTTACAATCAGGAATTCAGACATATTTAATGTCAACTTCATCGTACTTGAATGTAAATCAGAATGTTGTATTTTTAACAAACTCTTATGCAAATGACCAATGACAAGATAAGCAGATTACCCAATTCAATTTTTACTTAAAAATCAGCTGTCGATGATTTAAAATGTCTCTACTTTAATTTATCGTGTGGAACGGTCGTATAAAGATTTTAAGAATGTTTTCATATAAATGATGTGCCTCTCTTCATTGCATTCTTGATTCTCATCCATATCAGTGTATCTAGGGAAATCGTTTAACGTTTATATTTGAATTACTTGATACAAGTACAAATGAATTTTTGCAATTTGCTTATCTTAGTGAAACATGCCAATTTCGAAATAACAGACATTGAAATCCTTTGTTATACATAAGTACTCTAAGGTCATTAATTACTACGATGAGCTTACAAATGCAATAACTTTCATGTGTGCTTACTTTCTAAAAACATTTTTTCTCTCTTCCATTGTAGGTACAGATCACAACATTGTGTATTTCCATTAGTCTCAGTGCGACCGTAGCCCTTGTGTGTCTCTTCACGCCTAAAATGTACATCATAGTCTTCCAGCCTGAGAAAAATGTTAGACGATTAACGATGAGTTCCGCCAGCTACAAAAAGCCCGCCACTAATTCATCCTCAGTATTAGCCGCCAATAACCACGGTAATTACTTATTTACAAATTAATTGCTAACCATCAAAGGGTAAGAACACATTTTTTTCATGTCAAGTTGGTATTTGGGAATATACTTATATTATTTCTAGTTGTTTTCTCCGAATTACCTCTTTGGAAGCTAGATGGGTTGATTTTCTTGACAATTGCACCTGAATGTAAATTTCGTCAAGTGTAAGGACAGCCCAGTGGATATGTATTATACATGTCAATTTCGTGTGGCTGACTTTGTGTGTGCCGTCAGTGGCCGATTCTTTCTTACAATTTTATAACTTCTATAAATGTTAATAAGAGGAATCACCGTATAGTTTGTTGGGAATGCCAGGCAACAAAGACATGAGTTAGCGTTAAGGTGGGTGGGGAGGGGGGCTTAGCCCTCCCCCTGTTTCTGGCAAAGATAGACAATTAGACATAATATAGGCATAAAAAATTTGGGCTTACCTTTTTGTTTAGCCCCCCCCCCCCCTTCAAATAGCCACCGTACCACACTTTCAATTTGGTTCCGACGCCTACAACATATAATGCTATTACTTAAACACCAACAGTATGTTAACAAAAAAAATATCAGTCAAGGGTAGATGTAATTCGTATAATATAGAGGTATTTATTCTTCCTTACGATGTTGATATCTTCTATGGCTAATATTTATTGTAAATATCATCAATATAATGATAAAGATATCAGTAATAATATCTGATCACTTATGCGATTACCCGATCATAAGTTTATTCAGTAAGTTAATTTTTCTTTTCTCGTAGAATCAAGCTGTTTTGGTAATGTATACTGTACTATCTTCTTATCATGCAAGCAAAGGCAAGCATGACCACAGCTTAGTTTAATGTGTCATTTATGGCGTCATTTTTTCCAAATATTGCTTCTTTACTATACATATATAATTTAATATATTCTGAAGTATATGGAGATACTTGAAGTTTGCAGAGAGCAATAAAATATAAATCTATTGCACTGTAAAAGCAAACAGAATTATTTTTATTGCAAAGAAAAACATTGAGGAGATTTTTTCGTACACTTTTTTTTTCTTTATACAAAATTTTATTCCCAGATAAGTGAATGGGATTTGGTAGCAGGCAAAGCCTTATTTAGCCCTCTCCCTTCGTACATTTTCTTTGATACCTACTATAAACATGTAGCTATTGCGCCATATTGCAAAAATTCAATTATTAATGAACACTCGCGGCATTTGTTTTTGTAATGAAGAGTTTCCCCTTATGGTAAAATCAATACATAATGCAAGTGAATGACTAGAAGGTTTTATTTTCATTTATTCACATTAAGAACGCCCCCGCTTAAGCGGTTGATCAATTATGAAAATTAAAGTTTTTAATAGACTCTGTTTAAGTTACACTTTACCGGCAAATTTAGTCAAAATACTTTGTGAACTTAAATAAATAAATGAAATAAAATAGATAAATAAAGCAACCATTTTCTGTGTTTAAAAAAAGAAAAATATCATACACTACGTACATCTCATTCAAACAAAATTTAAAAATTAATATACTTCTACGTGCATCTGAAATGCTTCTTTTACAAAAAGTGCAAGCTTAAAACTTGGTTGGCTGGTATAGCTTTAACTCATACATGTATCAAGTTAACTGTTTCCGACATAAATATATTCAAGAATAAGGAAGGGGTGTCCACAATTTTAACCTCTTTAGAAAAGGCAAACTGGACTTGCGACATATTGCGCATGCTTATTGTTAATATATAAGGCGTGAAGTAAAAAAATGAAATCTTAAAGTTAAGATGAAATTATTTTCAAATATAGTATATACAACATATAAAGAGGAATGCTTCACTCATTAAAATGAATAATGAAAATATCTTCTTGGATTTTATATCTGTATTTTCTTCAAAGTCTGGCAAATTAGTAATAAATGAAAAGATCTTCTAGATGTCTAAAGAAATATGCCTGAAAAATTTTCAGCAATAATTATTTACATTAGAGGTACTGTGAGCACTGGGCTCACCAAATGAAACCCTCGCCTCCCATATGATAATTATGGCAAAGTAGGAGACCCCCCCCTTTCAAGTGTCTGATAAAAAAAGTAAAATAGGAGGTGCATTATGACTTTATATTATAAAGAACCTGTGAAAATATCATTAAACTTTAATCATTGGTATAGGAGGAGTTGGGAAATGGTTTCCACTCAGTAGTACAGAAAGATCGACTGTGCCTAAGTTCTGCAATGTGAAACCCGAAATTAGTCTCCGATCAAAAAGTAAAATCAAAAGTGCACAAGAACTCTGTGACAGTCTCATCAAATTTCATTCAATGGTATAAGAGGATAAGAAATGGGTACCCAAAGGGACATCGGACGAATAGACAGATGGACGGACGTAAAAATGGGCATACACTCCAAACACTATTACCCCCCTTTTTTGCTTTTCAAGCGGGTTATAAAAACGTCGATATACATGAAGCTATTGCACAATTTAGTAAAAATTAATTAGTAATTTATAACACCTTCGATCTGTCTTTTTTCTATTCTTATCCGAGTTAATTACTGTAAAGTTTTATTTTCATTTTATACACGCTTAGAACGCCTCCACTTAAGCGGTTGATCAATTATGAAATTTAAAGCTTTTAAGGAACTCTGTTTAAGATACAATTCATGGGCAAATTTAGTCAACGTACTTTGTGCATTACACAAAGCTTGAGCTTCAACAAACAAACAGTAAATAGATAAACAAACAAACAAATAAATAAATTAATTATTTTACTATGTAACAAGAAAAACAAATCATTCACCATCTCATTCAAACAAAATTCGATTGCACTTCTAAATGCATTTGAAGGCCTTCTTTTAACTATTACATGTATTATGCGAACTTACACTGGCTGGTATAACTTAAAAATTTCAACTCTGTATACATTTTATGCAGCTGGCTATTGCCCACATTTAAATACTCAAGAATCGATCTAGAAGAAAACGTCCACAACTATTTTCATCCCTAGCAAAGCAAACTGAATTTGAAACAATTATATACGCGTGCCTTTATAATATCTTAGTGGCATGAAGCAAGAAAAAAATCTTAACGTTTAAAATCAGATTGTTTTCAAACAGTTTATACAGGAATGCATCACTTTCTTGGGCAGGATAAATATTTATTTTGAGATTTCAAATCTGCGTTTTCTTAAAATTCAGGCAAATGAGTGATAAAGGAAATAGATCGAAAATCTATGTCTATAGAAATATGCCTGAAAAAATATTAGTAATAATTGTTTAGCCTAAAGGTACTTTGGGCACCGGACTACGAGTAAAATAGGAGCTTCACAATTTGAATTTATGTAATAAAGAACCTGAGAAAGTATCAGTACCCTTGCCTCCCGTATGATTATAATGGCAAAGTCCTTGTTTTGCTATAAGAGACCCAAAATACTTATAGTAAGTGTCAGATTATATAACTGTTTAAACTAGAGGTATTGTGAGCACAGGACTCATCAAATGATACCCTGCCACCCATGCATATGGAAAAGTCTATGTTTTGGTATACATGTAGGAGACCCAAAAAATTGTCAGATTAAAAAGTCAAATTGGAGGTGCACTATATAACTTTATGTAATGAAGAACCTGTGAAGGTATCATTAAACTTTATCCAGTTGTATGATAGGAGTTGGGTATAAGAAATGGTTAACACTCAATAGTATATAAAGGTTGGCTGTGCCCATGTTCTGCAATATGAAACCCAAAATTCGTCTCCGATCGAAAAATAAAACAGAAGGTCACTTTCTGTAAAAGTCTCATTTAATTTCCTTCAGTTGTATAAGAGGATAAGAGATGGGTATCCCAAAGTAAATAAATAAATCATTTTCTTTGTAAATAGAAGAAAAAAATTATACAACATGTACATCTCATTCTAAAAAAGTTTTATTACACTTCTACATGAATCTGAAAGACTTCATTTACTTTGATTATGCGAGCTTAAAGTGACAGCTGGTATGTCTTTCAACTGTTTACATTTTATGCAGTTGGCTATTTCCCACAAATAATACACAAGAATCGATCTAGAAGAAAACGTCCACAACTTTTTCCTCCTCAGAAAAGCAAACTGGATTTGAAACAATTACGTGTGCTCTTAAAATATCCTAGTGGCATGAAGTAAAAAAAAATATCAAAGTTTAAGATAAGACTAAATAGATCATACAGGAATGCATCACTCGCTTAAGCAGGATAAATATTTATTCTAAGATTTCAAATCTGCGTTTTCTTCAAAGTCAGACAAATGAGTAACAAACGAAATAGATCTTATAGGTATGTCTATAGAAATATTTCCGAAAAAAAATATCAGTAATAATGCTCATAACCAGTTCTATTAATTTGCGATTTCTTTATCTAATTTTGGTCCGATGTAGAAAATATTAAATGTTTGATTTACCTGAAAGGTCAGGTCCAGGTGAACATGATTTTTAATATTTCCTAGCTGTGTCATTGGAAGCTTTTTATGTCTGGTCCAAAAATATATCTTCACCTTGAAGGTCTCGATCAGGTATATTTAACTTAGTATGATTAACAAAATTGGATGTTAATCTTATATAATCAGAAACTTAGTAATTAGCAGTTTTCAACGATTAAGTATGATTTCACGAAAGTAGCGCATCATTTAAACTTTAAGAATGGTTTTGTGTCTTTGACTTTTGCAGATAGTTACACAAATGAAAGGATCAAGTTGAATGTGAACTATGACGAGAAACATGGCGTTCGGACAGTTCCGGTTCCGGTTTCGGACACAAATGGGGACCAGGACAGTTTACATTCCCTCTAACATCGTTACCTTTACTGTATATTCCTATGAGTTATTTCATCTTGTTCGCGTATTCACCTAAAATTGCATTATAGATGATGTATGTGTTTACCTAAGTTATCCATTATCATTTTCAAATTCATTGCTTTAATTTTGAACGCTAAATATTGATATCCATGCATGGACACTGGTGTTAATTAAAGGCAGATGATACAAACATATTTTGTTTCTTTGGAGGAGATTTTTATCATGTCACAGGTTTCGAAAAGTGGATAATTCTTAGAATTTTTTCTCCTAAGAACTTGAAAACGAAATAGACTTGGAAAATATTAGTAATACTAGAATTTCAATGAAATTACTTGGTGCTAAGCGTGTAATATAAACTTTAGAAAAATATACCAAGCCAGGTGTATTGTATGAGGAAAAGCAAAATGGTAAAAATCAGCCTACGTGATATTGCTGATTGTTTGTAATTTAGTTTTTCCTCATAAATTTCACCCGGCTTGGTATATTTTATAAAAGTTTATATTACACTTTTAGCACCTTGGCAACATATTCTGAAATTTGTTTTCACCTGTAAACCTTTACTGAGTGTAATTTGTCCATATTTGTTTTCTAATTGAAACATTACTAATATTTTTCATGTCTATTTCATTTTCCAGTTCTTAGGAGAAAATTTTTTAAGAAAAATCCACTTTTCTAAACTTTTGACATGATATTAAGTCGCCTCCAAAAAAAAAAAAAATGTTTGTATTATCTGTCCTTAAGCAGTGAAATACTGTTTGTTGTCTATATTTACAATGTAACAATGAAACATGGAGGTAACGAACAGTATATTCAAGCTCAACGTCCATTCAACCAATACAAATCGGGAGCTGGGCAAACACAGACCTCAAAACACATCAGAAGTGGGATCAGGTGTCATGGAGGAGTAAGAATCCACTACCAAATCCATGCCTATACTTCTTATTCTGTCGCGCTTGAACTTCATTTCGTGAATTGTGATTTTTCTCTTGCAGTTATGAACTAAAGACACTTTGTTTTTTGTAACATTCAGTCCAAAGTTTTCCGATATGAGAAACGGGAAAATTCTTGAACTACTTTCATCAAAACACGGTGAATATCTGCGAAAAAACACTCAATATGTACTTTCAAGCAAATTTATAGACGAGTGGATGCTTTTCATGCTCTTGGTCATTGTTATACAATCGGCATGATGACATTGAATCCAGTTCAAATCACCTGAAATTCGTGTTGTTATAATACATGTATCCATATATGATGTTACACCTGTGTCTATTATTCCTTCATGCTTCATATAATATATGTGAGTAGCATTTGTACATTGTCAAATAAAATCTATGTTATAAATCATAACTTCCTGAAGTCTTTAAATTTTATATGAAATGAAATGTGTTCTATTTATTGGAGCATGAAAGTTTAAACCTATTTTTCTTTTGTCTTTGAATTTTACAAATTGGATCGGATAAAGTTCTAAAAACTTTATACTCCCTTTTATTTCAAGTATCAAGAAAACATATTAATGACACGATTCTAAATAAAACAATTTTTAACGATCTTCCTTCATCAATGAAGCAAAGAACTGCGAACGATAGTATTTTTCTCTTGCCTAACTCCAAGTCAATTTTTTTCATATACATTTATAAAGTGAAATATATGGAGATGACAAACAGTATTCAAGTTCAAATTTAAAGTCCATTAAGCAATACACATCAAGAGCAGAGCAAACTCGGATCTCCAAAACATCGGAGGTGGGATCAGGTGCCATGGAGGAGTGAGCATCCCCAGCTGACGGTCACACGGTTCCTTGTCCAGATCAGGAAATATAACAGGAATATCCGTCGGCATTTTAGTGTGTAAATACGAATGGTCTAACAATTAGAATGAAAAACGTCAGTCAGCATTTGATTCTGAATAAATGATAAATTATATTTGCTAACAAGGTCTTGTTATCGACGTTAGAACTTGCAAAATGATGACTTTAAACGAGGCTGTTGATATTCTTGTTTCATCAACTTGTTAGTCAATAATTTACTTCGTTTTAGAAATTATAGATCACGTAGAGCATCTTGCGTATCGAATCAAATGAGAGATATAAACTCCGTATGCAGATGATGAAGGCACATATTGTTGCATGAGTAAGGGAAATTGACAATTGAAAAGTTAAAGTAATCACGTTTATTGTAAAACTTGGTTGTTATATTACCATTAAGATAATTACTTGTATATGAAATTTCACAAAACATTATTTATTTGGGAAAACAAAGAGAGATAACTAAACTTGAATGTTTTTCACTACAGAAATCAAATGAAAACGGAAAATATTTTTAAAACAAATCCTCCACCCTCTCTCTCCGTGAAGTATTAAAATCTCTGTTAAAGGTAATTATATGAACTGTTATTTCACAAATTCATGTCAACTTTTTTTTTTTGAGCTGCGTCGGGTGAGTGTGGGGCCGGGGGCATATGTTACAGGGAAAAAAAGACAAAACATAATTATTTCTTCCACAAATTTCAAAGGAATTTACAACTAGAACATTGTATTTTGACAATGACATAGTTTTTATTTATATGCGTTAAACATAAGAAAATAATTAATGAACATTTATTCGTTTACAAGAAAAATTATAAATACATACATGTATGGCCCTGGAGGGAGTCGCAAACCTAACCTTAAAGCCCGATTTCAATGGAAGACATCCTCCGCATCCCCCCTCCTTAAAAAAGAGCTGGAATTAGAGGTATAAATTATAACCATTAAAACACTGGTATTAAAATTATGAAGCTAGTTATTAATCGACGTTCCTAGATCTGACTTAATTTGTTCGATATATATGTATTTGAAAAGTTACTCTAAAATTATTCTTTCAATAATGGATACATTGAAAATCAAATTATATTTTATGTGGTATTTTTCTATCTGTCTAGCAGATTGAAAAATGTAATACCTTCCAGTATTACTTTCTACAGGAAAATATCTATACCCCGTTTTATTTCATCCTTTTTGTCCAACTTTTAGTCGGCCGAATTTAAAACGGGCCGAATTCAAAGAACAGGGTAATTTTTTTTAACTGGATAGTGACTTTTTAAATAGGACAGACGTGATTTCAAGTGTGAACTGACAAACACAACCTTGTAAAAAAATATATACAGTGTACATGAATCTTTCTACTAAAGTCGCCCACGTGGCGCAGTTGTTAGAGTGTCTGCTCTAGAGTCGCCAAGTAAGGAGTTGATTCTTACATCGCGGATTCGAATCCCACTGTGGGACGTGGAGACCGGTCCTACGGATGAGACCGTCTAAACCTAGGTCCCGTGTCGCAGTATGCTGGCACGAAAATGATCCCCCAATCCTGCTCAATGGCCCTGAGTGCCGAATATAGGACAAAATTTGCAGCTCTCCACCGGCAAGTGGTGGAGTCTCCATATGAGTGAAAAATTCTCGAGAGGGACGTTAAACAATATACAATCAATCTTTCATCTATAACCCAAAACTCATTCATTGAAAAATTCCATTGATCTCACTTAACCATTAAGGACATTCGCAGTTTGAACTTGTTTGTCTATTTCCATCGAGTTGAAGAGTTCCAATTTTATTCTTTAAGGTATTGTGTGCTATATTCTAATGTCTATATATTTATGGTGTTGAACACTTCTTCTTGAACAATTTTGGTAAAAGAAACGTGTAGAGTATATGTTTAGTAATTTATATATATTTTTCTTTGAATCATCCAAGAATGCTCATGAATTGATATTTTCCAAAAACCCTTGGTAATGCATATGCTGATTTTTTTTCAATGAACATCTGATGACATTAAAATCTTAATCTAAGAATATCTTGAAATATTATCAGTCGGTAAGGTACGTTGCACATGTCCGTAAAGAGGCCTAAATGGCCTTGCATGCGACAAACAGCATATTTTTATGATTTTCTTGCCACATGGTGGTCATATCCAAAGATTATTTATAACTTTAGGACATTAATTACGAATAATCTATCCGTGGACGTTGGAATAATAATAATTAGAGGCTGATTATCAGTCCTCATTCAGGAACCGTATTGACAGTGTGACAGCAGGGAAAGGTGAACCTGACAGAAATATTGATTAATTAAAAGTTAATGAACAAATCTCCTATTGATTAATGGGACGGCATTCTTATAGAGGTAAACCACTTCACTTTGAACAGCATTTTTAGTTTTTTACATAAAAGTAAAGCACATCACTTTGTTAGTTTTTAGGTTTTGTTGAAAATGCAATGCATAATTATATGTTAAAAGTAGTTTGTTACAAAATTACATCTGCTTGAATAATAAAATTTTCACGAACTGCGATACATAGGTTGAGAAACGTGTATCACACACACGGATTTTAAAAATCCTATATACAAAAAAGAGTAGTTCCACTCAAGACGTCCGCACCGTTATTACGATGCGGAAGTGAAACATGCATGGGTGAGAACACCCTTAAATTGTGTTGCATCTTTTTATCCTATTCGTTCCTACAATTTTTTCTACATTTTACATGCTCATGCATTTTTAATCCTATATATTATATGGGATGCGTCTCCATTAATTGTTTCATCAAATTCAAAATGAGTGCCGAAAAGAACTTATTCATTACGTCGCAAATTCGATCTTGACGTACGACAATAGATGAGATCCAAACTTGTATTAATTTTAAAATTTCATCTGCCCGTTATCAAAGATTCGTTACTACTATATCCGTTAGTACTAAGGCTTTCATATTGTACAAGTCCGTTTGACAATACTAACAGTTTTGATTTGTTAACATTTAACATTTGAGTTTGACCTCGGCTGTTCGCCATACGATGTCACCGTATACGGGTGCATCAGTGTTTCACAAACACATCTTATTTTAAAGAGTAGTCGATCTGAATGAATTTTAAGACGAACGTCAAATTGATTGAGGTTTAGTAAATAAAAGTTTTATGAAATTTTCAATTCTTCATTCTCACCTTCATTCTTTAGACCTGTACTTAGACTTATATATGACAGCTGATCAGGAAGATCTTGTTCGTGCCAGGACCTAGACTGAGATATTGGGACCTGCTCGGTTTATTTACATATATGGTCCCATCCGAAGCAAAAGAATCCTTTCTTTGCGACTCCAGGGAGCTTATTCTCTGAAAATTAAATGTAATTTAATAGTTTTTGAAATTTTACACATCTTTTGTCCCCCGCTTTTGCGAAAGAGATGGGACATTAAATCTCAATTGTCTGTCAGTTTGTCCGTCCGTCACAAAAACGTTAACATTGGTCATATCTTTTGAATGAAAATTAAGAGACGGGGCTTTCATATTAAACATGTATATTACCTGTGACAAAATCTTTCTAAATACACTATAATTTTTTACATCGTCACCTTAACCTTGAAGTTTGAACTAATTTTCAAAAACTTTGGTCATGGCGTTTGAATGAGAAGAGATACATGTATATAGGGCTTTCATATTAGTCCTGTTTATTGCCTGTGACAAGATCTTTCTAAATACACTATGATTTTTTATCCCGTGAGCTTGGCCTTGAAGTTTCAATTACTTTTAAAAAAATTAAAGACTAAAAGTTGGTAAATACTTTTGAAAGAGAAGGGATAGGGCTTTCATGGCCTCGTGACTTTGAATTTTGAACTATTTTTCAAAAACTTTAACCTTGCTTGTGACTTTTGAATGAGATGACATATGAGCATTTCATATCAAACCTGTGCAACTGCTTAAATTGTTACAGGACCTTTCTAAATACTGTATACTATGATTTTCGGTCTTGTGACCTTGTCCTTGAAGTTTGGCCTTATTTTCAAAAATTTCAATTTTTCCATTTAACTTTTTATTAAGAGGAGATGCATGCAGTTATGTGCAAATACCCGATAGGCATGGTCATAATGACACGAGGGAGCGTAGCTCCCAAGTTGTCATTATGACCGCGCCCATTGGGTATCTGCACATAATCAACAGTATTATATGGGTAAATGACCCTCTACTATAGTTTTCAAAAATTATTCAGATGTAAGTCATCTAAGGAATTGGTCGGACTGATTCGTGTGATTGAAGCATTACCTGTATGGTTTCATGATACTGTACATATTGATTTTATATGATTTTACGCTCCTTCGTGTCCTTCTGACCACGTCCATCGAGTATAGGGTAAGTGATTTGTATACAAAACTTTTCAAAAATTGATTGTATGTTGCTTAACGTACTCCTCGATAATTTTTCACTCAAATGGAGACACCATGTTATACGAATGGAGAGGCTACAAATTTTGTCCTTTACTCGGAACTCAGGGTCATGGAGCAGTGAGGGTTGCATCGTGCCAACACCTGTTGCGACACGGGACCTCTGTCAACATCCCACAGCGGGATACGACTCCATACTTCGTAACTCTAGGGTAGGCGCTCTAACCACTGCACCACGCGAGCGACATAAAAATTAAACATATCTAAGCCCGTATAAAAAGTTTGTCTGATTTATGTAATTGAAGAATTAACGGGTTTGGTTTTAATGAGATATGTTGATTTGATATGATTTTTTCCTCGTCAAAATAGTCAAAATCAAATAATTTAAATTAATTATGAACTTGGTTTAACTTAAATTTTTGTAAACCCGATACATACTTTGTCGTACACATTGGTACGTTGATTGAAATGTTTGTTAGAGGTTTTGTATATTTTAAGTACAGTTACTGTAGTTTAAACTTTTTTTTTTTAATTCATGGTTGTTCCTTTGTTGGTTATCAAAAGAACGATACTGGAATCTACTAAGCTAACGTCACCCTGGTCATGACACTTTCAAAAATGTTTAAAAATCACACCTAACTAAGGTACAAGGAATTTCTTGTACCATAGTTGGGTGTGATTTCTTTTGTTAAAAGTGTGAGTTTTCTGTACATAACCCACACTTTTCTGTAGCTCCGCCCATCGAGTCAGGACAAAAGAACTATAAAATCATGCACAATTTTTCAATGAAAGAATCACCTGGGCTTGTTATAATACCAATTCAGAAGAGTAAAAATTATCAATTGTGGAGAGCATTTTATTATGATTAACAATTAAAAACGGGCATCAATACTTTAACGTTAGTTTAAAAAAAAAAAAATTTAGAAATCGCTTATTTTTTAAAAATTTATTTTAAAGTGTCATGACCACTGGGTGTCGTTAGTTGTAATTCCAAAACAGTCGTTTGGCCAGTTCCGAATAATTAGAATTTAAGGACTGATAATTAATAAATTCAACAGTGTAAAAATAAATTGATTTCTATGGTAAGAAGGCTTATATATGAGTGTTTGAATTATGTGAAGTTTTGATTTTTTGCCCTCAGTTTGGTTTCGTTATCGTACTTGAAACGGTTACATACTTTTAAATGCAACAAATCTGAATCGCCGCGACCGAAGTTGCAAAAAACCTCTGTAGATGCATAAATTTTTCACATAAAACAACGTTCTAGGTATCAAAAGTAAGTTTGATATGTACTCTAATATATACTAAAAAATTGTCAAAAATAAGTATTTAGAAAACTGGAAGATATCGAAATATTTTCGTGTTCTTATTTTACCATTGAATACCCATTTTAAACAATATTATAAAATTACTCTTCGATGTTTTTTCATTGTAAACGTACTTATTATACCCCCGCTTGAAAAACAGGAAGAAGGGGTATAAAGTAATGGGATGTTTGTCCATCCAGCCGTCTGTACGTCCGTCCGTCCGTCTAGCTGTACGTCAGTCTGTCTGATATGCTCTGGTGTATCCATTTCTTATCCCCAACCCCTCCTTTTCCACTGAATAAAGTTTAATAACGCTTCACAGAATTTAATGAGTCTTTCACAGAATCTTTGTTCAACAG
>NW_026924487.1:0-23831 GCF_032062105.1 Saccostrea cuccullata | reverse complement strand
TGGTCCCTGCCGTCTGGACATCAAGCAGTCAAATTGTTTACATGATTGTAATGAGCATTGAGTCCTCTATCAAAATTGTGAAATTGTGGCCCTGGGGTCAGGGGTTCTGCATGTATTGCTAGTGTGGGGCTTAATAGATTTATATAGTGAAATTGTATTATTTCTTCGAAAAACTTCTTTGCTCCTTGGCATTAAACAAACTAAATAAGTTCGTAGTTATGTTGAATAAGGCTGCCTCTTCCAAAATTGTGAATTTTATGGCCCATTGTCGGAGGTTTTTAGGTGCTACTGGCGGTGCTATATATATATTATATATAGTGAAAATGCATTATTTCTTTGAAAATCTTCTACTTTACTCCTGGGTATTTAATAAACAAACCAAATTAATAGTTATGTTGAATAACTGTGTCTCTTTCAAAATTCTTAATTTCATTACCCTGAGTTCAGGGGTTCTGGTGTTTAAGGGAGGGACATTATTAATTATATATTGAAAATGCATAAATTCTTTGAAAATCTTCTTCTCTGCTCCTGAGAATAAAACAAACTAACCAAGTACAAAGTTATGATAAGCAAGAAAGTCTTTTTCAAATTTTGAATTTCATGGCCCCTGTTTTGGGGGGTTCTGGTGTTGGAATGGGGCTCTAAAATGATCATATAGTGAAAATACCTTAATTCTTTAAACATCTTCTTCTCTGCTCCTGAGTAGAGTGTAAAATAAACTAAACAACTATATATTTGTGTTGAATAAGAATGCCTCATCCAAAATTGTGAATTTCATGGCCTTTAATTGGGTCAGGGGTTCTGGTGTTAAGGTGGGGCTTTATTTATTACAGAATACATGTATAGTGTAAATTAATACATCAAATTTTAAAAAATCTTCTTCTCTGCTCCTGAGTATTTAAGCAATGAATTATGTACATATATATGAGAAAGGATGCCTCTTTAAGATTTTTGAATTTCAGGATTTTGTTGTTAGGTACCCATGAGTCTCTTGTCTTCAATTAGTGGTTAACTCAGAAGGTCAGGGTTCTCCAAAAGGGGTTTACCATGGCGGCCAGCCATGGTTAAATTTATGTGCACCATGGTTAAATGAGCTGCGCCATGGTTAAAATCAGCATCGGCCATGATTAAATTTTATTGCATTTCAGTCTTGACACCTACTATTTTTTAATGACTTGAGTAGTTAATTGTGTTCATACAATGACTGTCGTGCACCCGGCATGCCTCGAAGGAAAGCTGACTGCTAAACAAACAGGTCGTTAATCAGCAACTTTGCTATGAAGCGTGACAATCAATGGAAAGTCAATCAGCTGATCAATATTTTGAGAGTTAATTATCCTGTACACATGTTAATAATTTTGGGGAACTTCAACATGTTCACTACCATAACATGATTAGATATATAAGGGGTTTATAATAGGTTTATTAAAAAAAATACAATACTGGTACGGTATACGAACACAATAATTGTCATGTTTGCGATTCAAGTTTCTGTGCCTGAAAAAAATATACTCTGTAAAAATTTTCATATTCTTCTGTATTTAATCAATTCCCCATGCATTGTTTTTAATGCGCCCGGATCGATAGATCCCGGGCGTATATTGTTTTTGTCCTGTCTGTGTGTCTGTTTATATGTTTGTCTGTTTGTCTGTCTGTCTGTCTGTTGACAACTTTAACCTTCGCCAAAACTTTTGAACCATAAGAGATAGAGACTTCTTATTTGGTATGCATACTCCACTAATAAAGTTCTTTCAAATGACATCAGGGTCAGTGACCTTGACTGTGACCTATATGCTAAAAATAGCTTTTTCAACTGTTTGTCATAACTTTTGAACCATAAGAGATAGGGACTTCATATTTGGTATGCATACTCCACTAATAAAGTTCTTTCAAATGGCATCATGGTCAATCACCTTGTGACCTTGACTGTGACCTATATGCTAAAAATAGTTTTTTCAACTGTTTGTCAAAACTTTTGAACCATAAGAGATAGGGACTTCATATTTGGTATGCGTACTTAACTAATAAAGTCCTTTCAAATGACATCAAGGTCAATGACCTTGTGACCTTGACTGTGACCTATATGCTAAAAATAGCTTTTTCAACTGTTTGTCATAACTTTTGAACCATGAGAGATAGGGACTTCATATTTGGTATGCTCCACTAATAAAGTCCTTTCAAAACATCAAGGTCAATGACCTTGTGACCTTGACTGTAACCTATATGCTAAAATAGTTTTTTCCACTGTTTGTCATAACTTTTGAACAATAGGAGATAGGGACTTCATATTTGGTATACCTACTCCATTAATAGTCCTTTCAAATGACATCAAGGTCAATGACCTTGGGACCTTGACTGTGACCTATATGCTAAAAATAGCTTTTTCAACTGTTTGTCAAAACTTTTGAACCACGAGAGATAGGGACTTCATATTTGGTATGCATACTCCACTAATGAAGCGCTTACAAATGACCCCAAGGTCATGACTTTTTGACCTTGATTGTGACCTATATGCTAAAAATAGCTTTTTCAACTGTTTGTCATAAATTTTGAACCATAAGAGATAGGGACTTCATATTTGGTATGCATACTCCACTAATAAAGTCCTTTCAAATGACATCAAAGTCAATGGCCTTGTGACCTTGACTGTGACATATATGCTAAAAGTAGCTTTTTCCTCGTTTTGCCATAACTTTTGAACCATAGGAGATAGGGACTTCATATTTAGTATGCCTACTCCACTTATTAAGTTCTTTCAAACAACACCAAGGTCAATGACTTTGTGACCTTGACTGTGACCTATATACTAAAAATAGCTTTTTCAAACTTTGTTGACGTTGGGCGCTTGTGTTTCACAAACACATCTTGTTAAGCTTTAACTTTATTATCTTTTTGATAAAATGTGCATAGGACCTACATCTAAATCGCCATCTTAGTTTAAAAGTTGCTTCCTGTTGTTATGAAATGTCCCATGGGGCTATTTTTAGCTCTGGGCACGTGGAAAGTAAACAAAAGTGGGTGATTAATGCAATATCTAAAAAATAAAAATAAAACATTTAGGAGAAAAGTACACTAAGTCCAAATGTTCTTTTGTGTGTTAACTTAAATAAAAACACTACCCATTCATCAGTTTTAGTCATATTGAAACAAAACATTTCATACAACAGGCTACAATTGTTACAATTATTAATGTAATGTCATGGTAACTGGCTACTCGTATCAACATTTTTTCTTTAAATTCCTTCAGAAGATTACTACAGTTTCGGGCAAAGTCTAAGATGCATTAGTGTTCTCGGCCACATTTTGCCTTCCCGCAGCTTCCTCCATGGTTAAATTTTCAAATGTGGAGAACCCTGAAGCTTTTCAAGATATTTTTTTTCAAACTTCATATAAGATACATACTGATGAATATGCTTATGTTAAATCATCCTCAGGTAGTGTACATTCAAGTATGTACAAATCATGACCCCCGGGGATAGGGTGGGGCCAGAATGGCAGATCAACATTTACCATGGGAATATATAAGAAAATTTTTTAAAATCTTCTTGTCAAAAAGAAGATGGGACAGGAAAGAAAAACTTATGTTGAATCATCCTCAGATAGTGTACATAATACAAGTTTGTTCAAATCATGACCCACGGGGTAAGGGTGGGGCCACAATGGCCGATCAAAGTTTAACATAGGAATATTTAAGAAAAGTCTTTTAAAATCTACTTCTCAAAAATCATCGGGACAGAAACATAAAACTCATGTTGAATCATCCTCAGGTAGTGTGCGTTCAAGTTTGTTCAAATCATGACCCGGGTGTAGGGTGGGGCCACAATGGTCGATAAAAATATATAGGAAAAAATCTTCTTAAGAACCATTGGGACAGTAAAGATGAAACTCAAGTTGAATCATCCTTAGGTAGTTTACTTTCAAATTTGTTCAAATCATTGCCCAGGGTGTAGGTTGGTACCACAATAGCGGGTCTAAGTTTACATAGGAATAAATAGGGAAATCTTTAAAATTTTTCTTCTCAAATACAGCAAAGCCATGATTAGTGATTCGTATGGAAGCATCCTCAGGTAGTGTAGATACTAGTTTGTTCACATCATAACCTCCAGGGAAAGGGTGGGGCCACAATGAGGGTAGGGAAGGAAACAATGGGGAGTCAAATTCAAATATTTACATTTCCAATAAATTTCCCCTATGATTCTTTACAAAATAAAATGCAGAATATTTTCTGATGAACTACATTAGGTATGTATCACGAATAAGCATGAATATCTGCATTGTTACGTCATAATACCGCTCTTGACGTCAAAAAGTCAAAAAATAGTGCACACAGTTTTGTTTTAAAAATGACAGTTGGACGGCGTAAATTTATGGCAAGTCATCAGAAAAATAATGTAAATATAAGAAATGAATTTAATGTTTTGAAGATTCATGAGGTATATGAACTATAACGCTTCATGCCGGCATATTTATCATGAAGCGCTAACGCTTCTTCTCAAGAACCACTGGACCAGGAATGATGAAACTCATGTGGAATCATCCTCAGATAGTGTAGATTCAAGTATGTTCAAATCATGACCCCCGGAGGTAGGATGAGGCCAAAACGGCCGACCAAAAATTAATTCTCATAGGAATATATAGGGAAACCTTTTAAAATCTTCTTTTCAAGTACTTCAAAGCCGTGATTAGTGATATATCTTCTTTTCATGTACATCAAAGCCATGATTAGTAATAT
Organism: Saccostrea cuccullata; assembly: GCF_032062105.1. Lineage (NCBI taxonomy): Eukaryota > Metazoa > Mollusca > Bivalvia > Ostreida > Ostreidae > Saccostrea > Saccostrea cuccullata. The sequence continues at coordinate 19,099 of NW_026924487.1, read as the reverse complement.
TTATGTAAAGTTATCCTCGAGTAGTGTATATTCTAGTTCGTCCAAATCAGGATATGTGCTTTTTCCTAGCTGATGTGCTCAGATGAACGCTGTGGCCCCTGGGCCTCTTGTATATATACACTCCTATTCGTGACAAAGAAAGTTACAAAGGTTAATTGTAGTAGTTTTCTATTTTGATGTTTTATTTTTTTTTAAAGATGCCTAAGAGAAAGTCACTGACTGGTAGGAAAGAGCGCGAGAGAGATGCTGAGAAGAAGAGGCAGAAGAGACTTAAGTCCTGCCCTGATGTTCCACCAGTGACAGAGTCCAATGCTCCACACAGAGAAGTGGATGCAGCTGCTCCAGGCTCAGAGTGTGGCTCTATAGGGTTGCCACCTACTTCGCTAAAACCCTTGGCCAGGGTGCAGGCCTCTCCTCGTGAGAAAATGCACTCAGCCCCGAGGTTGTCACCTCCTCGGGGAAGTCGTCTGATTGTCCCAAAGGACAAGGTAGCATCCCCTGACTCCCCAGCGTGGGTTTGTACTCCAGCGAGAGTACCTGAATCAGACATTTGGATGATGTCTGGTTCAGCAGGTCAGGCGCAGCTGATACCTCCCAAGGGGGAAGAGGTCAGCAGGGCTTTAAAAAAAGATGAGAGGCACAATGAGGAAAATAAAGGAAATATAGAGGAAAATAAAGGAAATAAAGAGAAAAATAAAGGAAATATAGAGGAAACTAGGAAAACGGAAGAAGAATCAGAGAAATTTGAAAAGAAGTCAGAGAAATATGCTGAGAAATCAGAAATATGTGATCAAGAATCTAAAGAACCTGAGCAGGAACATAGGCCATGTACAAGACAAAGCAAAATAAGTAACCTAAAAGAGAATATTTCTAAAGTTGAAAATGGCAAGTGTGCTTATATGAATGAAAACAATAAGATCAATGATAGAAAGAATACTGAACAAAATCTTGCTAGAACAAGGGGTGATAAATGTTCAAAAAATCAGAATTTGTCTGTTCAAGGTTCATTTCATCAGGGAGATCCAATGTTTGGTGAAAATGCTGGAACTCAGTGTGTAGCTAACTCTTTAACAGCATTGGCATATCATCAACTGAAGAATTGTGAAAAGTGGCAATCAGAAGATATGAACAAAATACTGGCAACAGGAGACGAGTTGTATTCATATCTACAGTGCAGTTCTACAATTGCAAGCAGATACCTTTTAGTGAGTGAGCTGCCTCAGTTTTTTGAATGCTTTGGTAGACTGTATGAATTAAAAGCAAACGAGTCTTTACCAAGTCTGATAAACTTAGCAAATGTAGTTCTGGATTATGCTGATTTCAATGCTCATGAATTGTTAGAGGCACTTCAAATAGCCCTTGATGACAGTGATGGGTGTTTTGTATGTTTTGGCGGGAGTACATTTTTGATTGGGAAATGTCACAATAATTTTTTCACATTTGATTCCCACTCAAGGTCTGTTGCAGGATTTCAGAGTGTAAATGGTAGAAGTACACGAGTTTTGTACAAATCCATTCAAGATTTATGCAGTCATATTTTGTCTTTAGCTAAGTCAATGGGTTATACTGAAGCAGTTGAGTGTGAAATAACTGGAGTGCAATGCTCAGCTAGACAGCTTTCATTGGGACGGGATGAAGGCATTTATAAAGAATCACAATTCAGCGAGTTTGAGAAAGAATTGTACGATTTTGCCAACTTTCAATGTAATAGGAGGAGTTCTAGTGTACAAAATGATGATGAGGTAGAATTTGTTGGGAGAGAGAACCATCAGATAAGATTTTTACCACTTTCTAGTGATCAAAAGAAAACACACTGTGAAATATTAGGAATACCATTTTCAGTGAATGAGTGTGAAAATCAACATCAGTATGGACAGGAAATTACAGTACCAATGAACAGAGTACAAGTTAGGCCAGATGGAAATTGTTTCTTTCGAGCAATCTCATTCTGTTTGACGGGAAAGCAAGACTACCATCAGACAATACGTCTAGCAATATGCAATCACCTCGTGGAAAATGGTTTACTTTTCACACCATTCTTAAGGCCAGGTGTAAGTTCAGTCGAAAGCCATATTTCCTTGTCAGGCATGCTCATGGACGGTAAATGGGCAACTGAAGTAGAGATTCTAGCACTATCTCATTTACTGAAAACTGAAATTTATACATACTCACAGAACAGATGGGTTACATACTCTGGACAAATGGTTAATTCAGAAGAAAATGTTACTTCATTGGGTGGCATTTACTTAGATCATATAAATCAGAAGCATTATGATGTTGTTACATCCATTACAAATGGAGAAAATATCACAGTGACTTCATTACAAAATCCATCATGTTTGAAAGAAAATGGAAGGAAAATTGATACAGAGAGAAACCAGAAGACACAACTACAAAATGAAAATTGCAAACTTCAAATGTCGGATGTAAGTGCTGAAGAAAAAAAATTGTTTAGAAAAAACATGAAGTACAGAACAGACCCAAAGTTCAAAACAAAATGCATTGCAAATGCTAAGAAAAGATACAGAAATGATCAAACTTATCGTGAAAATTTAAAACAACTCGGTGTTAAAAGATATAAAACAAACCATATACACCAAGAAAAAGTGAGAGAAAGAAGTAAACAAAAGTATGAAACAAACAGAGAGGATGTCAAACAAAGAAGTAGACAGAAGTATGAAACAAATCTGTCACACAGAGAAGAAGTCAAACACAGAGGCAGACAGAAGTATAGAACAAACAAGACCCACAAAGAGAAAGTCAAACAGAGGAGCAGAGAGGAGTATAAAACAAACCAGACACACAAAGAGAAAGTCAAACAAAGGAGCAGACAAAAGTATAAAACAAACAAACAGCATCAAGAGAAGGTGAAAAAAGCCAGTAAAGTTAGATATCATTCCAGTGCAGAAACCAAGATACAGAAAAAGGAATCTGTACAAAAACAAAGACAAGTGCTGCGTGAAATGCTTGAAAATATTGATGAAGTAGTGAAATCATTTAAAGCATGTGTGAAACATGGACCAGAATATGTATGTTGCTGCTGCCATCGCCTTTTGTTTGAAAATCAGGTACAAGGATGTATGGTTGAAATGTATGAGAGAAATATAAAGGCAGCTCATGTTGCTAATTTATGCATCGATAAGAAGTATGTTCATAGTTGTGCATCTGGATGTTCCCCTAATTGTCCCAAATCAAAAACATGGATTTGTTTCACATGCCATAGAAAGATTCTAAGTGGAAATGTTCCAGCTGAAGCAGCTTTTAACAAAATGTGTTTGGAAGATATTCCACCAGAGCTCAATAACCTGAATACTTTAGAGCAGCATCTAATTGCTCTGCATATACCTTTCATGAAAGTAACCATGCTTCCAAAAGGTGGCCAACAAAATGTGCATGGACCTGTTGTATGTGTGCCATCAAACATAAAGAAAACAAGCAGTTTACCTCTGAATGAAAATGAAAATCTCTTGTTACGAGTTAAACTCAAACGAAAGTTGTCATACAAGGGATATTATGAATATCAGTTTGTAAACCCAAATCACATTAAAATAGCTCTCAACTACCTGAAAGAAAACAATCAGTGGTATCATGATGTTGAAATCAACACAACATGGGAAAAGGATAATGACCAAAGTACTTTACTCAGCCAGCCAGAAGCATTTGACAGTGAAGAAACAACTGAAGAACAGAAGAGTGAAATTCAAGAAGTTGCCACAGATACTTGTTTACAGCCTGTAGATATTGCACAAGAAGTTTTAGATCACTACTTTGATGATATTTACAATCTTGCTCCTGGTGAAGGACAGAATCCAGTAAGAATGTTGCAAGAGGAGGGCAATGAAGCCAAGACGTTTCCATATTTATTTCCAACAGGCAAATATTCTTGGAATGAAAGTCGAGATGTAAGGATAACCCTTTCTCGATATTTTAACAACAGGCTGATGAATGCAGATAACAGATTTGCGAAAGATACCAATTACATTTTCTTTTGTCAGTACCTATCTGAATTGAACCAGGTTATTGAGAAAACACAAATTTCAATTCGCAAATCTGTATCGAAACTTGATGGAGGGATACCTGTCACATCAGAAATGTTACAAAATCCTGCTGTCCTTGCAAAACTGCTTAAGAGTGATGAGGCTTTGCGATTTATGCAACCAATTAGAGGAACACCTGCATATTGGTCAAGTACACAAAAAGATCTTTTTGCTATGCTTCGACAACTTGGAATCCCCACATGGTTTTGTTCTTTTTCTGCGGCAGAATTCAGGTGGAATGAAATACTGGGTTCAATTATGCTACATATGAATGACAACAGAAATCCTTCTGATCTAGATTGGTCTGAGAAAAGTGAAATTCTAAGAAGCAATCCTGTAACTGTTGCAAGAATGTTTGAACATAGGTTTCATATATTCCAGAACAATGTAATAATGTCACCAGCAAAACCCATAGGAACTATTGTAGATTACTTTGTGAGAGTGGAGTTTCAGCAGAGGGGTTCTCCTCATATGCACTGCTTGTACTGGGTTGAGAATGCTCCAAAATTAGATGAGGACAGTGAGGAGACTGTTTGTCACTTCATTGATAGGCACATCACATGTTCTCTGCCATCAGAAGACACTGACCAAGAACTTAGACAAATCGTATTGGATGTACAACAACACAGCAAAGGACACTCAAAATCATGTAGGAAAAAAGGAACAGAATGTAGGTTCAATTTTCCAAGACCACCTTCAGAGTGCACATTCATTTCAAGACAATTGGAACAGAATGTGGATGAATCAAGTAGTGAGTTAGGTAGTGTGCAGGCAAAGGAGATTTTGTTGAAGGTGTGGAATGAAGTAATGGATGATGCTAAGGCATGTGAAACAACAGAGGAAATATTCAGCAATATTAACCTATCACAGGATTTGTATGAAAAGGCACATAGAGTATTGGCCTCTAAAACAACCACTGTTTTGAAACGAAATCCAACAGAAATGTGGACAAATCAGTACAACCCATGCCTGCTCAAAAGCTGGGATGCCAATATGGATATACAGTACGTATTGGACCCTTTCAGCTGCATTGTCTACATTATATCATACATTTCAAAGTCTGAAAGGGAAATGGGAATGCTATTAAAGCAAACTCAAATAGAAGCAGCTGAAGGAAATTTGAGTGCACATGATACCATCAAGAGGGTAGGATCAGCTTATTTAAATCACAGAGAAGTCAGTGCACAGGAAGCAGTATACAGGGTGTGTAATCTTAAGATGAAAGAAAGTTCAAGAAAAGTCATTTTCATACCTGTGGGGGAAAATCCAACTCGTTTGAGTAAGCCTCTTGCACAAATTAAGAATCAGCAATTTGAGATTGGTGAAAATGATTTATTAGCAGATGGCAATGATGATGAAGAGGAAAATAGTATGTGGATGACAAATATTGTGGAAAGGTATGAAAACCGCCCTGATTTAAATATTTTCAATAAAATGTGTCTCGCTGAATTCTGTTCAGAGTACAGAGTGCTTTGTAAATCTCAGATTCCTAAAGGCAAAAAAGATGGTGTGTATGAATTGAAAAATGGAAAGGGTTACATTCAAAAGAGAAGTAGAGGCAAACCTGCTGTTATACGATATCCAAGATTCCATCGAGATAACGCACCTGAGAAATATTATCAGTGTCTGCTACAACTTTTCCTGCCATACTGGAATCTGAATCAGTTGAGACCAACTGGATTTGATTTGTATCAGACATTTTATGAGAGTGGACATGTGAGGGTTAAACCAAACACAAACTTGGAAAAAGTAAAAAGCATAGTGGACAGTAATCATGTTTACTATTCAAAAAGTGAGGATGATATTGAAAATGCCCAGGATGCATTAGAAATGCTTGGTGAACCAGACGACGCATGGGCAAGTTTATGTCCAGAAACAGAATTAAATCGAAGAGAATGTTTGAATGAAAAATTAAGAAATGATCAGGAGAATACAGAAAAAGAGGTCACAAACGAAATTGAGTGTAGTGGTTCTGAAGATGCTGTATATCATTTAAGGGAACCTCAAAGCACCAGAAAAGAGATGCTTCCTTTACTGTGCAGTTTGAATGACAAACGAAAGCTGATTTTTTATGCTGTTCATGAATGGTGTGTCAAGAAAATATCTGGAGAGAATGTAAAAGCTTTGCACATTTTTATAACTGGAGGAGCAGGAACAGGAAAAAGCCATCTGATTAAAACAATACACTACGAAGCATCTCGTCTGTTGGAAAAATCACTGCCTTCTCCAAATGCAGTATCGGTAATTCTCACAGCCTTCACAGGAACAGCAGCATTCAATATTGGAGGAAATACCATTCATCATGTGTTTTCTTTAACAAAAGCTTTACCAATTCCATATCAACCCCTGAAGGAACAAAGTTTGAGTGGGATAAGAACCAGATTAGAACATTTGCAAATTTTGGTCATTGATGAGGTTTCCATGGTGTACAAAAGACTACTGTATTACATTCATGAACGACTTGTCCAAATAAAAAAATGTAAGGAACCATTTGGTGGCGTTTCTGTGATAGCAGTTGGAGATTTTTATCAACTTCCACCTGTTAAACAACGAAAAGATGAGAGGCTGTATAAAGAAAATGGTTCATATCCAATTGACTACTGGTTAGATCTTTTTGAAATGGTCGAATTGGACGAAATAATGCGACAACGTGAAGATAAAGCATTTGCAACTGTTCTGAATTCATTGCGTGTTCGAACATGTGAAGAGCCCTTATCAGAGGAAGCATTGGAAACACTGCGGGAATGCATTAGAGAAGGACCAGATGATGTTCTGCATGTTTATTCTACAAACCAAGAGGCAAATGAATACAATCTTAAAATGTTGCATGGAAATTGTGAAGAATTAATAGAAGTGAATGCTGAAGATTATCAGAAAGACAAGACAACAGGGAAATTAACTTTACGTGACAAACCTTTGGTTAGTACCCGAGTTGATGGCCTATCTGCTTCATTACTTTTGGCTGTGAATGCAAGAGTAATGCTTACACGAAATGTGAGTGTTGAGGATGGACTAGTGAATGGTGCAATGGGATATATTTCAAATTTTGTGTTGAAAAGAAAAGAACCTGCACATGCAATAGAAGTAGTTGAAGTCATTTTTGATAGTTCAAGTATTGGTAAAATACAAGGGAAGAAAACACCACAAGGAAATATTGTCCCAATTAAAAGAGTGGAGGAAGAGATAAATGAGAAAAATATAAAGAGTGTTGTCAGGCATCAATTTCCACTGAAACTGTCATGGGCATGCACAGCACATAAAGTTCAAGGCATGACTGCCAAGAGTGTTGTTGTAAATTTAGATCGGACTTTCTCTCCCGGTCAAGCATATGTCGCTGTCAGCCGAGTTACCTCAAAGGATGGGCTATTCATTGAGACAAATGATGAAAGTGTCCTGCAGAAAAAAATTTATGCTGATTTAGATGTGAAGTTAGCACTTAATAAAATGGAGAGATACAGTTTAGATGAAGAATGGACATGCAGTTTAACAAAGTTTGGGAATTACAAAACAATTCTCTTGTTTAATGTACAAAGTTTGAGAGGACACTTTCAGGAGATGAATTGTGACAACAGATTGATGAAAGCTGATTTTGTATGTTTAACAGAAACATGGCTGAGAGAACATGAGAACATCCAAGATATTGAAATTTCAGGGTTTGACTTTCACCATATTGCACGTAACCAGTGTTACGATGATAGTGAAGATGTGATGGCAAGACTAAAAGCAGCTAAAGGTGGTGGGGTTGGCGTGTACAAGAAGAAAACAAATGAAACAATCTTGATCAATGCTTTGGAATGCAAGAATATAGAGGGATTAACTGTAGAAATACATGAGGAGGATACCGCAATCATTGTGCTCTACCGGCCGAGTGCACTGCCTGTAAACAATTTTCTTGGCACATTGCAAAAAGTGGTGCAGTTTTACAAGAAGCGTTTTAGCAAGTTGATTATTATTGGTGACATGAATGAAGATGCAAACGTTCAAGGACCCATACAAAAGTTCTTAGAATCTATGGGATTTATGCAGTTGGTGCAATTTTACACAACAGAGGGTGGAACGACATTAGATCATGTATATGTTACCGATTCTCTGAAGGCCTGTGTGCACAAAAAATCATTATTTTTCAGTTATCATGAAGCTGTTAAAATTCATGCGAGAACTCGATAAAATAAAGGTTCAGCTTAGTTTTTGACTTCACTTTATTTTTTAATAGGAATTAGCTTTCATCTTGTTTGATGAAAAAGGAATTTAGTCAATATATTATCAGATAAAATTCTTATTTCAAAGTCATTGGTCCTCATAATGTTTTTTTTTTTAATATATTCAATAAATTTTGGTACCTTTTTAATGGTTGGCAGATCATGTGACACTGTTGGGATTATTATTAATTTGTATAAATAGTTAATTAGTAAGTAAGAAGTGAATTAATCTGTGTAAAGAGGAGCATAGTGCTTAAATTATGTGATAATGAGTATAATGTATGTTGGTAATATTTGTCTTTTTATTGTGTTTAGAATCTTCACAGAGATCCAGATTAGAATCCATATCCACTTTCAATGGCCAGACTTCCATGCAGTAAACTCTACATATACTGAAGATGAAAAATAATTACAAATTTAAGGTAATATTTCCACATAAGTTTTAATGAATTCATTGGTTTACATCTCTAAATTATAATGTTTTAAGAGGATTTGTTTGCAAGATATGAAGGTGTGTATCAAAAAGGAAAATTTTGTGATTTTATTTTTTTATAAAACATTAGAAGAATATGTTTTGCATATTAAGGATATGTCTGTAAATATAAACTATCTTGTTGAATGCATTAAATATTTCAATATCCTCATGCTGTGAAAAGAAAGCTTAGTTTATACTTGTCTCCCCTTCTTAAATTATAGAAAATGAAATTTTTCCAAATATTGATCTCCTTCCACATACTTTAATTAACACATTACTTGATATTTTATTTGAAATTGTGTGAAAATTTAAAGCTTAAATTTTGGGAAAGAAAGTGGTAAATTTTGCATAAAAATTCAGTGCTCACGTGCCTTTTTGGGTAAATACTATGAGGAAGAGCCACTTGATGGATCAAAAGAATATTTTTATTAATTGTTTACAGGATGTATTTCCAATCTGAATAAAATCAAATACACAAAGCAAACATATTTTGTAACTTTATTATACCTGGTAATAAAGCATTAAAATTAGACCTATAATCAGATTCTGTACTCTCTGTATATAACATTAAAAAGTATCTTGCATTGTCTATGATTGAAATTTTGCAAATGAAATCTAGATGTTGTTTTCCAGGAAAGTTACTGATAGCTGAAATTTCAAAAATATATTGATCAATTCTTTTAAATGAAATAGGTGCAGGATATGGTCATACGTGGGTCATAATTGCACTTTTACTCTACATATTTTATTCAAAAACTAATTTGTATTAAAACCTGTTGTGAAGTCAATTTCAATTCATTTTCCATGAATTTTTTTTCACTGATTGTGTAGAATTGTTCAAATTTTCTTGTCTTCAAATGTTTAACAAAATAATACACAAATCATTGAGAATAGTTATGAAATTGTTGAGACAAAAATTTATGCCTTCAAATTACTATGATTTCTAAAAGTAGAATCTTAAAATTTTTATTTCACACTTGACCTGTGATAACACTGCAATGCCTGTCAATCAAATTACATGTACATGTATTTGAAATAATACGAAGAATCTACAAACAAATTTTAGTGTGTTTTAGTCAGAAAAATGATGTACAAATAACACTGTAATAATATTTTATAAAATATTTTTCAATGAAATATTTAGTAGAACAAGTAAATTCAAAGAACTGTGGTCCCCCGCTTTTTGTGCTCATCGTTATTTATGGCATATTGTTTTAAAAACAATTTCCCTATCATATGTCATTCAAAGATAATCAAAGTTAATTTTTTTTAATTAGGTCAATCATGAAGGTCATGGTCAAGGGGTCCAAAATTATAGCATGCATTGAAATATCTTCTCACATGTCAAATATGGAAAACCTTATCTCTTCTCAAAAGGTAAAAGAAAATAATAACATTTTTGAATAGAAGGATCAATGTTCAAGGTCATGGGATAAAAAGTCATAGTGTATTTAGAAAGGTCATGTCACGGATAATTTACATGTGCAATGTGAATGCCCTATCTCTACTTATTGAAAAAATTATGACTAAGTTTTTTTTTTGTAAAGTAGGACAAGTTTTCATGTCACAAGGTAAAAAATCATAGTACAGTAAAACTTGTTTAGTACCAACACGGATATTGCAAATTCATGGATGTAGCGAAGTCATCGTAAAAGACTGTTGTACACAAGAGGGTATGGGTATAATTTTCTCTAAAAGTCCCTGTTATAATATTCATGTCGATAATAATTTAGTAAAAGTTATGAAAATCTGCATGTTCATTTTAAAAAGTGATTACAATTACATAAAACACAGAAACTTGCTTTGTTGTCAGTAAGCTTTAGCAAATGGCCAGTGATGACACATCCAAATGAGTGTAACAGAATATTAAATATATATTGTTATGCCCCCCTTCGAAGAAGAGAGGGCATATTGCTTTGCTGCTGTCTGTCGGTCGGTCAGTATGTTGGTCTGTTCAGTCCATTTTGTTTCTGTTCATTTTCTTCACAACTGTTTCACATACTGAAATGAAATTTGGTATACAGATACATCTGATTCAAGTGAATATCTAGGCTAAGTTCTGTTTTGGGTACGATCGCGCCAATTTTGACAGAGTTATGCCCCTTTGACTAAGAAAAATTCCACTTATTTGCAGTTTCCGTTCATTTTCTTCACGGAGGTTGCATATACTGAAATGAAATTTGGTATACAGATTTATCAGCTATTACAGCTAAATATCTAGGTCAAGTTCTGTTTTGGGTATGATCGCACCATTATTGTTAGAGTTATGCCCCTTGTACTTACAAAAATTCCACTTAATTGCAGTTTCTGTTCATTTTCTTCACAGAGATTGCACATATTGAAATGAAATTTAGTATACAGATTTATCAGCTGAATATCTGGGTCAGGTTCTGTTTTGGGTACGATCACACCATAATTGACAGAGTTATGCCCTTGGACTAAGGAAAATTCCAATTATTTGCAGTTTCTGTTCATTTTCTTTGCAGAGGTTGCACATATTGAAATGAAATTTAGTATACAGATTTATCAGCTGAATATGTGGATTAAGTTCTGTTTTGGGTATGATCGAACCATTTTTGATAGAGTTATGCCCCTTGGACTTGGAAAAATTCCAATTTTGGAGAGGGGGGCATAAGTGTTTTACAAACATCTCGTTATAACAGTAACTTGATCCGAAGAGTCGTATCTCGTTGAGTTGACAGGCACAGATCATCAGATCTAACTAGACGCGAAGCGTCGAATTTGATCTGATGATCCTTGCCTGTCAATGAGATGTGATACGGCTCTTCGGATCAAGTTACTGTTATAATGATAAATTTATTATATACCCCCTCATATCTAGCAAAATATAGCAGGTAAAACTTAAAAGATCATTTGTATAACTATCCATAAAACAAAGCAAAATAAAAAGGGACTTTTTTAACACGCAAGAAAAATAACTACTTTTTTCTGTGTACTACGTCGTTAGTTTCAGAGAGTGGTGATATGGATTCAGAAAACCACAGTGTGGTGATCTGGAAAGTCAGATCACCACACTGTGATGGCATAAAATCAACAGTAAAATTGAGTGATACACATTAGGTATATAATAAAGAGATATCTTCAGGCTAAAAAGGTCTGGGAAATAAATTTGCTTGTAGATGCAACTTAATACATGTACAACTTAAATGACAGTAAATACTGTGTTTAATGTTGATGTGCAAACTAAATAGAAGAGATTTACTTTCACATTAAACAAAAAATAAGTTTAAGCCCTTTTTAATATTTTTGTTAATATTGTTAAAAAAATGCGCATAAAACTTTTCATATATATTTTTGTCTTCCCATGCAAGGGGAGACATTTATGTTTTGTTCATTTTCTTCTTCTGTATCCAAATTTTGTCCTGGCCATAACATGAATACCCTTTGACATGAAGACTTTTTCATTCAAGGTCAAATTAAGAAAACAAGGCCAGACCATAACTTTAGATACTTTTTACCCTGATCGTAAAAATTGCACTTTTTGATTAGTAAAGTAGGGGAGACGTGTTTTTCTTTAAAAAAAACTATACCCACTAGTTTAGTTTGGTTTTCAATGTCTTGTAAAGTTATAGTGTAACATGTAATTGTGAATGTAAATAAAAATGCAAACATGTGCTTATATACAGATTTATGTCCCTTGCCCTTGCCTTCACTGGTATATATTTACATTCTCTGTGTTGTTCTACTAAACCAACTGTGAAATTGATTTGAAAACCATTTTCGTGTATACTCACGCATAGAAAAATACACGGAGAAACGTGCGTTAACGTGACATCACAATAAGGCTACAGCGACGTCACAATAAGGCTACAGCTACGTTAGTAAAAGAACAACAGTATAGGGCAGCAAGAAATTCAAATATTGAGTATATTTTTGGTGCTTCCAAATACGTAAAATGTAAATATAAGGAATGTTTTTAAGTTTTGTGTGAGTTATTTGTGTGTGAATCATGCAGATCGACTTGTCACGTAGGCATATTTTTCATGAAGCGCCAGTACGCTTCATGAAATATGCCTATGTGACAAGTCTGCATGATTCACACACAAATAACTCACACAAAACTTAAAAACATTCCTTATTTACCATCACAAACTCCTGCATTAATTTTGTTTATCCAACTTTTGTGTGTGTTGTGTTGTGGGGGGGTCTAGTGTATGTTTGGATCAAAGTTATTACAGTACCTTGTATGTGTATATATTTTTTTAACCCTGATTCTGTTAATTGTAATTTTTTTGTCAGTCAAAGCACTTAGTTACTGGATATTTTTCTCTCAACAATCAACATCCACCAGTGAAAGATTGACTAACGAGTTTGGGAAGTTGTTACAGTGTAGGGCATCTCTGATCAAACATATCTTTATATCCTGAGAATTCTCTTATAATTAATTATAATTTATAATATTGTCTGTCAAAGCACATTATTACTGAATGACCAGATTTTTTTTTGCTGACCTCAACGAAGTTGGGGAGCGTATGTAATACCCTTGGCGTTAGTGTCGTCGTCCCGGGTAAAGGTTAATTTTTAGCTCTACTGGTCAGAGACCAGAAGAGCTTATGCAATATTAGGGTCTCTGTAGTCCGTCCGTCTGTCTGTCTGTCCGTCTGTCTGTAAACAATTATTCAAAACGCTACACCTTCTACAGTTTTGGTCTGATTAGCCGGGCTTATTGCTCAAAGAGCAATTGCCGGCTTATGGAATCCTGTTCAAGGCAGGATGTTGACTCCATAGTCGCCATTTTAAAGTTACGTGCAAAAATATAGTTCTTACTCTCAACCGCTTTTGAGATAATACAAACGCTAAATAAAGCAACAAAAATAAAACGAAGTTTTATCTTTATATAATAAACATTAGTAGTAATGACTTTGAAAACTTCATAAGTCAAAGAACATAGTACATTAGCGTAAGGATTTTTGATAATCAATGTTACCGCAGTTCTCTACACATACGAGGTAAAGCAGGAGAGGGAATCAGACTGGCCTGTTTGTTTACATTCAGCTGCGGTACCAGATTAATTCTGATTCTGACATAATCGGACTGTGGTATTAGGATTGAAAAACTCACTGTCAGTGTCTTATCATTTATATTGATAGTTTTAAAATAATTTTTTCATCAGAATATAAACGTGATTCATGTAAGAAATCCATTCTACTCTGTAAATGAGCCCGGCTCTCTGTACTTCTGAGTACTTTGATTTTATTATAACTTGGCACACAAGTAGACTACACAAAGATACATAAAATAGTGCATCGAATTTTGATTTCGATGAACGATGTTGCCATTGTTACTAAAAATAGAATTTTTTGTGAAATTCCTTTAAATCGCTACTCCTCCTACAATTTTGATCTGATTTCAATATAACTTGGCACACAAGTAGACTACACTAAGATACATTAAATAGTGCATCGGTTTTTGATTTCGATGAACGGTGTTGCCATGGTTACTAAAAATAGAATTTTCTGTAAAATTCCTTTAAAACGCTACTCCTCCTACAATTTTGATCTGATTTCAATGTAACTTGTCACACAAGAAGACTACACTAAGATAGACAAAATAGTGCATCAGTTTTTGATTTTGTTGAAAGGTGTTGCCATGGTAACTAAAAATAGAATTTGCTGTGAAATTCCTTTAAAACGCTACTCCTCCTACAATTTTGATCTGATTTCAGTATAACTTGGCACACAAGTAGACTACACTAAGATACATAAAAAGTGCATCGGTTTTTGATATCGATGAATGGTGTTGCCATGGTTACTAAAAATAGAGTTTTCTTTGAAATTCCCTGAAAACGCTACTCCTCCTACAATTTTGGGTCTGATTTCAATATAACTTGGCACACAAGTAGTCTACACTAAGATACATAGAATAGTACATCGGTTTTTTGTTGCCATTGTTACTAAGAATAGAAATGTATGTGAAATTCCTTTTAAATGCAACTCCTTCTACAGTTGTGGTCTGATGGCAATGGCTTCTTTTCTCATCCTTTGTTATAAGTACAAACCAGTAGAGCTACAGTCTTGACAGAGACTTCTGGTTTTTTAAGTATTTCTATGTCCTGTATTGATTAGACATGCATGGAGGATGTTTCTAGTGTGTTTCATAGTACCAATCAAAGTTGTTTCAGATGCTGCAATTTCAGCAAAGGAATGACCAGGTTAATGTTTTTGGAGCTGGTTAACATTTTTGGTGCAGTTTTTGGTGTAGGTCTCAATTCAGAGTAATATGGGCCCTATGTTGACCAAACTTGTATGGATGATATATGATCTAAGGATGCACACTACAAGGCTTGCTTCCGATCTGAATTTGACCTACATTTTCCGCATGATTTAACAGGTTAATGTTTTCAGTGGAGGTCTCATTTCCAAGTAACTATGAGCACTATAGTGACCAAATTTGCATGGATGATACATTTAAGGATGCATACTACCAGACTTGCTTTGGATGCTGAATCTAAACCTACATTTTCCAGTTGAGTGAACAGGTTAAAGTTTTTGGTGCAGGTTTCATTTCAAAGATACTGTGAGCCCTATAATGACTAAACTTGCATGAATGGTACATCTTAGGATGCATACTACAAGACTTGCTTTGGATGCTGAATCTGACCTACATTTTCTGGTTTAGTGAACAGGTTAAAGTTTTTGGTGCAGGTTTCATTTCCAAGTTACTATGAGCCCTATAATGACTAAACTTGCACGGATGATACATCTTATGATGCAAACTACCAGACTTGCTTTTGATGCTGAATCTATTTTTGGTATGAGTGGACACAGGTTAATGTTCTTGGTGTAGGATTCATCTCCAAGTAACTTTGAGCTCTTTAATAAGCAGACTTGCATGGATTATACATCTCAGGGTGCATTCTACCACACTGGCTTCAGATGCTGAATCTGACCGATATTTTCCGGATTAGTGAAAAGATTAGTGTTTTATACAGGTTTCATTTCCAAGTAACTTTGAGATCTTGTTTGAGCAAATTGGCATGGATGATTTATCCTAGGATACATACTAATGGACTTGCTTCAGATGCGTGAATTTTTGACCTACATTTTCCAGGTAATGGAACTGGTAAAAGTTATGGGTGCAGGTCTATTACCAAGAAACTATAAGGCTTATAAAAACCAAACTTGCACAAATGATGCATAAAGGGATAAAAACTCTCAACTTGCTTCAGATGATGGATTTAAATAACGTTTTTATGATGAAGAACTTGTTTGAAGTTTTTATATAGGTTTATTCCAAAGTATCAAATCAAAATTGCATAAATTTTACATTTTTGGATGTACACTTTTTGTTGGTTAATTGTGTCACTTTGCCTTACTTATAGACAACATTCATTAAGGTGAGCTCTGTAATCTCTGATTACCTATGTTTTATGAATGTGATATAAAGTTATTTTTTTAAAATAAATATGATATAAAGTTATCAAGATTAATTTAATTTTGTATACCTCAAACCTGGGAATATGATTTTTTTTTCAACAATCTTTTTGCAATGTGTTATGTGTCACAAAGATTCATATAGTTCCAATTTATATTTTCAAAGTACTAATAAAAACAATGCCATAACTAGAATTCATTTCATTTTTAGCTCTACTGGTCAGAGACAAGAAGAGCTTATGCGAAAGTAATGCGTCCGGCGTCTTGTCTGTCTGTCCGTCTGTCTGTAAACAATTTTTCAAAACGCTACTCCTCCTACAATTTCAGTCTGATTTCAATATAACTTGGCACACAAGTAGACTACACTAAGTTACATAGAATAGTGCATTGGTTTTTGATTTCGATGAACGGTGTTGCCATGGTTACTAAAAATAGAATTTTCTGTGAAATTCCTTTAAAACACTACTCCTTCTACAGTTTTGGTCTGATTTCAATATAACTTGGCACACAAGTAAACTACACTAAGATACATAGAATAGTGCAACAGTTTTTGATAAGTACAAACCAGTAGAGCTACAGTCTAGACAGAGACTTCTGGTTCATTAGGTTGCCCCAAATATATACATAATATAGGCTTTGGAAATTGGGGTTCACCTTTTTATGTTGGTTAACCACCACCTCTCTCCACCACACACACATTAAATTTGCTTCTGACGCCTATGGGAAAGGTACCTCAATTTTTGTAAGTAAACATGTTAAAGCAGCAATATCTTAGAAAAGTTATATATATTTTTTAAAATTAAGGAAACTATAGTTTGCCCATAAGATAAAAGGATGACAATACAAATGGAATAAAATGTATATTTTTTTTAATGTAACAAACAAAAACAAACCCACCCAATCAAATGAATTGGTGGTTTTAGTTGTGATATTGTGTCATCTTTATTTTCAGAACCATTCTTCAAGAAAAGAAACAACAGCTGCTGATGTTGAACAACTCACTTGAACCATCTTTATCTCTTCCACTTTTCTTCAGAGCAAAATGAATGAATATCATTGAATGAAAGAATTACACTTTTGATAAGAGTTACGACTTTCTTTAAATGGCAGATCAGTCAATTTCACCTTTCACTTTTGGAATATTTCATGGTGCGAATGAAACATTGACACGAGAAGTTGAACCTATCAGAAAAAGGGGTGGGCATATTATGTTTCCCCTTTCTATTACAGTGTAGTCATTCTGTTTATAAATGTTGGTGTAAAAATTACACAACATTAAAATGTATTTATTTTTTGAATGAAAAATATGCAGTACATATTTGCACTTTTATGTTATAACCTTATGGCAGTATAAATTTTATGATTTTTTTTTTTTTTGGATTAATATTGCTATAATATGAGTTAATGTCTTAGAAACAAAGTTGGATTATGTGAATCAGCTGAGTTTGAAGAATTATTTTGTACCATAGTTGTAGATAAATAAACTTGTTAACAAACATAAGGTAAACAAGATGTGTTTGTGAGACGCTATGCACCCAGCAGCAACAAAGTTCGAAAAAGTTATTTTAGCATATAGGTCAAGGTCAAAAGGTCATTAACCTTGGTGTCATTTGAAAGAACTTAATTAGTGGAGTATGCATACCAAAAATGAAGCCTCTATCCCTATTGTTCAAAAGTTATGGGGGAAGTTTGAAAAAAAAATTTTAGCATATAGGTCACAGTTAAGGTCACAAGGTCATTGACCTTGATGTTATTTGAAAGAGCTTAAGTAGTGGAGTATGCATACCAAATATGAAGTACATGTATCTATCTCTCACAGTTCAATAGTTATGGTGAAGGTTAAAGTGGACAACAGACAAAGGACAAAAACAATATATGCCAAATAAAGCTGCTGCGTGTTGTTGCTATGTCCAAATGATGTTTGTTGTTTATTGTACTTTCATTTGAAAGTAATGAATGGATTAAGAGTAGAATGAACAATTGATTTTGTAGTGTATAGACCATTAATGATTAAAAAAAAGGGGGGGGCTAAAAAGTGTGCAAAACGCCTATTGTGCAACAAATATTGAAGAAAAATGTAAGAAGACAATTCAGGTGTACTGAACTTATATATACGTGTATTTTTGTTTGTTGTTTAAAGTCCCTCTCTTCAGCCGAGAAATTTTCCCTCATATATACACGACCATCTGCCGTTGGAGAGCTGCAAATTATCATGGGCATAGAGCAGTGCTAGCACCTTCTGGGACACGTGACATCGGTTTAACGGTGACATCCAGCGGACTGGTCTCTACGTCCAACAGTGGGTTACGAACCCACGACATAAGGATCAGCCCCCATACTAGGCGACTCCAGAGGAGACGCTTTTACCACTGCACCACTACATTATATTCAAGAAGTGGATAAATTAAAATTAGCTTTTGACATTATATGCAGCGTTTTAGCTGGATCTAGCTCAGTTTATTTCTCATTTTGAGGACAGAAAAGATGTCATCGGAAGTGAATTTTACAAAGATATTAGTGTAAAGATTTGCAGTATGAATAACATACCCAAATATATCATATCAAATAAATTATCTGTAATAAATATTCATTCAGAAGAAACATACTAAAGTTATGTAGTTTTCTCGTATAACTGGAAGTTGTCGTTTTTGTTTCTGATGAAATCTACTATTTTTAGGTCACCTGAGTAACTCAGGTGACCTATTGCTATCCGTTTTCGTCGTGTGTCGAGCGTCGAGTGTTAACATTTGAACATTTTCATCTTCTTCTCTGAAACCACTGAACCAATTTCAACCAAATTTGGTATACAGCATCTATGGGTGGAGGGGAACAAAAATTGTGAATTTCATGGTCCCGCCCCCCCCCCCCCCCCCCCCAGGGGCCTGAGGGGTGGGGCCAAAACCACTAAAATTATTGCAATCTTTAAAAATCTTCTTCTTTACTCCTGGACATCAAGCAGGCAAACTGTTGGCATGAATGTAATGTGCATTGAGT
>NW_026924486.1:22500-23523 GCF_032062105.1 Saccostrea cuccullata | reverse complement strand
TACCCTCAATATCACGAATCCTTTAAGATATATCTCGAAGTTCTTTCTCAGCTCCATGTATATTGTAATTTATTGAATTAAATTTTTGAAACATCTTTCAAATGTATTAGGACCTTAAATACTCTCATGTGTGGATTACAGTCTGCATAGGTCAAGACACCCCCCATCCCTTTCCTCTTGGGGTTCAAATTTTCATGTTAAGAAAGAGGGAATAGTTCTTAAAAATTAGTTGCAGCTGGACAAAAAAGTTAATCAGTGTGACTTATGGACCACTTGTTATTGTCTCTCAGTGTAAGGGGTAAGGGTGCAAGTATTGTCATAGGAACAAATATTTTGACAATAATAATATTACTTGCCTAAGCTTTTGAATTAGATAGGGAAAACTGATTTTAGCTTTTGAATGATAACAGATTATCACTCTCTCCCCCCTCCCCTTTAACACTATCAAGATCAGTTTTCTTATGCTTTTCATATCACAGTCAAACCTCATCATTTAGAACTATCGTAAAGTGAACCAAGATTAACTTCGAGATATATGATGGTTCAAAATAACCAGGGCACATTAACATAACAGATGTCTAGACCGTCCAATTATTTCAACATATCCATAGTATATCAACATTCAAAATAACCAAGTTTATCTGTAAATTGTGTGATTTCAAAGTCAGTGTCCTTTGGTCACATTTAACCTGGAAGATAAATTGTTTATAAAGCCATTGCAGTTATGTATCTGCGACACTGACTCTTATAGTTTTGAAACCCGAAACAAAATTCTCCAGAGAAAAATGTTCATTTGAGACAAAAATTTAGACAATTATCCAAGAAAAAAATGTACAAATACATCTTGTTGCTCACTGATTTTTTTTTTCTAACTGTAACCTCAAATATGTCGCAAATGAACACTCGTCCCTATAGAATTTTGTCCTGATTTCAAAATATTTGCTAATTTTTTTATATTGAATTCTTATTCGGGTGTAATTTCATATAATATAATTGTCCAATCACAACTTCTTCCATTCATTT
>NW_026924486.1:0-17500 GCF_032062105.1 Saccostrea cuccullata | reverse complement strand
TATGTACCTTAGTGTAGTCTACTTGTGTGCCAAGTTATATTGAAATCATACCACAACTGTAGGAGGAGTAGCATTTTGAAAGAATTTCACAGAAATTTATATTTTTTGTAACAACGCCAACACCATTCGTCGAAATCAAAAACGATACACAGAATTATGTATCTTAGTGTAGTCTACTTATATGCCAAGTTATATTGAAATCAGACCAAAACTTTAGGAGGAGTAGCATTTTGAAAGAATTTTACAGAATTTTCTATTTTTAGTAACAACGCAAACACTGTTCGTCGAAATCAAAAACCGATACACAGAATTATGTATCTTAGTGTAGTCTACTTATATGCCGAGTTATATTGAAATCAGACCAAAACTGTAGGAGGCGTAGCATTTTGAAAGAATTTTACAGAATTTTCTATTTTTAGTAACAACGCCTACAGTGTTCGTCGAAATTAAAAACCGATAAAAAGAATTATGTATATTAGTGTAGTCTACTTATATGCCAAGTTATATTGAAATCAGACCAAAACTGTAGGAGGAGTAGCATTTTGAAAGAATTTCACAGATATTTCTATTTTTAGTAACAACGCCAACACCGTTCGTCGAAATCAAAAACCGATACACAGAATTATGTTTCTTAGTGTAGTCTACTTATATGCCAAGTTATATTGAAATCAGATCAAAACTGTAGGAGGAGTAGCATTTTGAAAAATTGTTTACAGACAGACAGACAGACAGACGGACAGACGGACGGACGCCGGACGCATTACTATCGCATAAGCTCTTCTGGTCTCTGACCAGTAGAGCTAAAAACCCAGGATGGCAACGTGTTTTGGGGGGACCCACCTAAACAAATAGATCTGGGCTTGGCCAGAATAATCTCGCGACTAATTCAGTTTCCGGAGCGTTTTTGTTATTTATTAAATGTGAAAAATTCAATCTGCTTGACGACTACGGACGGTTCCTAGCCCTTTTTCCACTTTGACAGCTCATCCTGGACTCCATGCCACTAAACCGGAAGAGAATCTCGCAGTGTATATTCGACGTTTATAAAAATTTGTTCAAATGAAATAAAATAAATAATTGTTTAACGTAATTTTATTCAGTTATTTTAAATATATTTAACAGAACTTAAAAAAGTTATTTATTCTTTTTCTTGCTTGTACGACGATGTGTACCAGGGACAGATAATTCAGTTTTTACAAGCGCCAAATTTAAATCACTGAAAAGCCAAGTCGACAAAGAGCCAAACAGTTAAACTAAGCGCCATTATAAAGCATTATTTTGTTTGAAAAATATATCTTTTTATTGATCACGTATGGTAACATAAAATTGTACATGAAGTTTTACATGCATTTTTTTGGTTCTTTTCTTCAATTACGTCATATATTCACCTCGGATTTCACTTCCGGTTTAGTGGCATGGAGTCCAGGATGAGCTGTCAAACTGGAAAAAAGGCCATGAACAGCCCGTAGTCGTCAAGCAGATTTGATTTCTTAACTTGAATAAATAGCACAAACACTCCGGATACTGAATTAGTTGCGAGATTTTTCCGACCAAGCCCAGATCTATTTGTTTAGGTGGGTCCCCCCAAAACACGTTGCCATACTGGGGTTTTTTTAGTTAAGGGTGGGAAAATTTTTTTCCGGATTTTTTTTTTTGACGATTAAAACTTCAGACTCCTTTTTTAGTTAAGGGTGGGAAAATTTTTTTCCGGATTTTTTTTTTTGACGATTAAAACTTCAGACTCCTTTTTTAGTTAAGGGTGGGAAAATTTTTTTCCAGATTTTTTTTTTGACGATTAAAACTTCAGACTCCTGTGGTCCGATTCAGCATCCAAAGCATTTAACCTGGTAGTATGCATCCTTCTATGTATCATCCATGCAAGTTTGGTCATTAAAGAACTCATAGTTACTTGGAAATGAAACCTGCACCAAAAACCTTAACCTGTTCACTCAACTGGAAAATGTAGGTCAGATTCAGCTTTCGAAGCAAGCCCAGTAGTATGCATCCTTAAAGGTATCATCCATGCAAGTTTGGTCAACAAAGGGCTTATAGTTACTTGGAAATGAAACCTGCACCAAATCTTTAACCTGTTCACTCAACCAGAAAATGTAGGTCAGATGCAGTATCCGAAGCAAGCCTGGTAGTGTGCATCCTTAGATGTATCATCCATGCAAGTTTGGTCATTGTAGGGCTTATAGTTACTGAGAAATGAAACCTGCACCAAAAACTTTAACCTGTTCACTCAACCAGAAAATGTAAGTCAGATTCAGTATCTGAAGCAAGCCCAGTACTACGTATCCTTAGAAGTATTATCCATGCAAGTTTGGTCAACATAGGGCTTAAAGTTACTTGGAAATGAAACCAGCACCAAAAACTTTAACCTGTTCACTCAACCAGAAAATGTAGGTCAGATTCAGCATCTGAAGCAAGCCTGGTAGTGTGCATCCTTAGATGTATCATCTATGCAAGTTTGGTCATTATAGGGCTTATACACTGTGTAGAAACGGACTAGGGTAAAGTGCGTTACCCTAGTCCAAGATGGCGACAAGCAAATACGCTTCGATCACTTTGCACTTAGTTTCAGCGTTATACAGACTTGTATTATAAATTTTGTTGTTAAAATTGAATTATTTCGTACAGAAGAACACAACTATTGCAAAAAGGCGGCATGACACGCGCTGATTAAAGCCAGACTGTGAATAGAAAATTTGAGCATGATTAGGGTAAAGTAAATTTTTGATTAGGGTAAAGATATTCTGAACTTTTTTGGTGACTAGGGTAAAGTACGTGTAAAATATCATTTTCCTTGTTTCAGGACCTAAAATATCCTATTTCGAGGGATGTTTACTCCTTCTAGGCAACTGATCCTACTTCTGTAATTGCCAGGGGTCCATGTTTTATACCCCGTCCACAGATTTATACTGTTTGTGGTTTTCAGTGATAAATCACTGTTCGTTATCCTACCTTTTTCATTGAGCAGACTCAACACACACTCTGGACCTTCTCATAAAATCATTGCACAAAACACTAATAAACAGAAAAACTCTGATTTTAAAATGAACTGAGAGCAAATTTCAATGCCGAATTACTACTTCTTGCAGTTAGTTTATGATCAATGCAGCATCCTATTTATGGACATAATATAACTAAATGAGTAGGAAAAACAACACTCTTTTCATTTAGTTGCGGCGAAAATATTTTCAAACATCTACAGATCAATTATTTTAAAATTGTATTGACGTGTGCATAATGGCCAGAAATGGGTTTTTTTGTAGTATTCTTACACTGGATCTATGATCGAGAAATGATGCGAAAAATTATCACTGCTGTATCTACTAAGGTAACTGGCAAAGCATTTCTTCGAGAGAGAAAATAAATCTATATTCGGGGTTCTGATTCTTATAATTTCTTTATGTAAGGTATTTCTTTAAAGTTGTTTCTCTGACAAGTTGAACACCTGTGAAACGTTTCTGTTAAAAAGTGCACGAAGATTTTGCTAATGTTGACGTTTTACCGTGTTCGACTCTGTACACATCATTGAATATATAAGGACTGATAATACTGGTGAGTTGGTTTTGCTTTCCCACATTTCTACTCTAATTTTTCTGGATTATACTTTGAATATATTTTATTACAACACAACAATGTTTTCACTTCTCATAAGTACATGTATTAAGGATAAAATTTGCTTTGCAAGGAGGTATCAATTAAGCGCATCCCGAAATTCTTAGTTTCAACTAGAACTGTCCAAACGGGACAAAATACCCCCCGCTGGGTTTTTCAGAAGTACGGCAGTTTTTCCATAATAAAAATATGTATCAAACACCAATTATGAAATTTTTATTCCAGTGACCTTGAACTTCCCCAGATAATCTTGGGTCAAGGTCATGACACACCCTTGGGTCATGGGCAATCTTTCAGTGAAATGAGAACCTACCAAGTTTATCCATAAGAAAGATATGGACCGGACACGAATTATGATATTTTTCTTCCAGTGACCTTGAACTACCCCAAATGACCTTGGGTCAAGGTCATGACACACCCTTGGGTCATGGGCAATCTTTCAGTGAAATGAGAACCTACCAAGTTTATCCATAGGAAAGATATGGACCGGACATGAATTATGATATTTTTCTTCCAGTGACCTTGAACTACCCCAAATGACCTTGGGTCAAGGTCATGACACACCCTTGGGTCATGGGCAATCTTTGTGTGAAATGAGAATCTACCAAGTTTATCCATAAGAAAGATATGGACCGGACACGAATTATGATATTTTTCTTCCAGTGACCATGAACTTCCCCAAATGACCTTGGATCAAGGTCATGACACACCCTTGGGTCATGGGCAATCTTTGTGTGAAATAAAAACCTACCAAGTTTATCCATAAGAAAGATATGGACCGGACAGGAATTATGAAAATTTTCTTCCAGTGACCTTGAACTTTCCAAATTGACCTTGGGTCAAGGTCATGACACATCCTTGGGTCATGGGCAATCTTTGTGTGAAATGAGAACCTACCAAGTTTATCTATAAAAGATATGTATCAAACATGATTTTTGAAAATTTTCTTCCAGTGACCTTGAACTTTCTCAAATGACCTTGGGTCAAAGTCATGACACACCCTTGTGTCATGGGCAATCTTTGTGTGAAATGAGAACCTACCAAGTTTATCAATAAGAAAGATATGGACCGGACACGAATTATGAAATTTTTCTTCCAGTGACCTTGAACTTCCCCAAATGACCTTGGGTCAAGGTCATGACACACCCTTAGGTCATGAGCAATCTTAGTGTGGAGTAGTAGATTCTAATGTCCCTCTGTAAGAAAGATATGGACCGGACACGAATGCACAGACAGACGGACAGACAGACAGACAGACGGACGGACAGACAGACAGACAGACGGACAGACGGACAAGGTGATTCCTATATACCCCCCCAAACTTCGTTTGCGGGGGGTATGATAATTTCCAGATTTAAAGAGTAAGTTTTTAAAATTATATTTCCGTGTGAAATGCTATAGTAACAAAGATAAAACTCTAAAGTCCGATGATGACGCCAATGTCCGATGTTAATCTGTGTGAAACCCCGATGGTTTGTTGTCGCATATCAGTCATAATATTATGCCGAAAATATGAGAAAACATTAACAACAAATTGTGTCTCAGCACCTTTAAAGTTGCATAAAAGTATTTAAAACATCACAAATAAAAGCAGTAGTATTAAATCTTTAATAAATTAAGAACTATTCGAATAAAAAGTTCGTTTTAAGGGGAGCCGAGGTATTGACTTCGACTACTTAATGACATCACTTTTATAAATGGAACATATGGAGAGAACGAACAGTATTTAAGATCAAAAGTCCATAACACAATTACAGAAAAGGAGCAGAGCAAACACGGACCTCCGAAATATCAGAGGTGGGATCAGGTACCAATGGAGGAGTGAGCATCCCCTGCCAACCGGGTCACACTCGCCGTGTGCTCCTTGTTATGATCGGGAAATGACGGGAAAATCCATCGTCAATTCACTGTATAAATAATGGACTAACAATAAGTATGAAAAACGCCAGTCAGCATTTGACTCAATGATAAATTGTATTTGCTGACAAGATCATTGTATCGACCGTAGAACTTACGAAATTATGACTTCAAACGAGACTGCTGACATTCTTGTTTTATCAACTCGTTTGTCAATAATTTTCCTCGTTTTAGATATTGTTCATACGTGAGCATGCTCTGAGATACTAGTATACCGGTATGAACTCCGATTACTGGTGATGAAGGTATATTGCTGCATAACTAAGGGATATTGATGATAGAAAAGTTAAAGTCATCACATTTATCATAGAGCTTGGCTGTTAGATAACTATTATAACAGCTTTTTCAAGAAAAATATCTAAATATGAAACAGGTGTCTTAGTCTCTGTGGTATCTTTTATCTCAAGCTCACCAATATGTATCGTATCAGTATTAGAATGGAAATTACCATTGTTAATTGACAATACGTCGTCAAACAAAACAAAACAAACAAGAGGCCCATGGGCCACATCGCTCACCTGAGCACTGTGGCTTGGAAAAGGTAGAAATTTGGTTTATTATTGAAAAGTTTTAATCCAAAAGAAGTCCCATGACCAACCATGGCTTTACTATTCTTGAGAAGAAGATTTTTCAAGAATTTTCCTATATATTTGTATGTAAAACTTTGGTCGGCCATTGTGGCCCCGCCCTACCCCCAGGGGTCATGATTTGAACAAACCTGAATCTACACTACCTGGGGATGATTCCATATAAATATGACCAATCATGGCTTTGCCATTCTTGAGAAGAAGATTTTTAAAGAAATTTTCATATATATTTCTATGTGAAACTTTGGTTGGCCATTGTGGCCCCGCCCTACCCCTGGGGGTTATGATTTGAAAAAACTTGAATCTACACTACCTGAGCATGCTTCCATATAAATATGATGAATTACGGCTTTGTTATTCTTGAGAAGAGGATTTTTCAAGAATTTTCCTATATATTTCTGTGTAAAACTATGGTCGGCCATTGTGGCCCCGCCCTACCCCCGGGGGTCAAGATTTGAACAAACTTGAATCTACACTACCTGAGGATAATTCCACATGAGTTTCATCTTTCCTAGCCCAATGGTTCTTGAGAAGAAGATTTTTAAAGATTCTTCCTATATATTCCTATTTAAAACTTTGATCGGCCATTTTGGCCCCACCCTACCCCCGGGGGTCATGATTTGAACAAATTTGAATCTACACTACCTGAGGATGATTCCACATGAATTTCATCTTTCCTGGCCCAGTGGTTCTTGAGAAGAAGATTTTTTAAAAATGCCAATAATTTTTCACTAATTCATAATTATCTCCCCTTGGAAAAGGGCGTGTCCCTTCATTTGAACAAACTTGAATCCCCTTCACCCAAGGATGCTTTGTGGCAAGTTTGGTTGAAATTGGCCCACTGGTTCTTGAGAAGAAGTCGAAAATGTGAAAAGTTTACGGACAGACAGACAGACAGACAGACGGACGCCGGACAAAATGTGATCAGAAAAGCTCACTTGAGCCTTCGGCTCAGGTGAGCTAATAAAAAAATATAACAAACTCAAAACCATTTTTTGTGGATATTGATACAGCTATGTCCATCAAAATACATTATATAAAAATGTTTTATTTATATACATTTACTGTTATATAACCTTTTTTTAATAGAGATACGTACGTTAGATGATATATTAATTTTGCTTCCATGATTTTTATGCAGGATAAAAAATACTACCTTAAAAAATAACAGTATTTAAATATTTTCCAGAAAGCCTTTCTCAACTTTATTAATTGTATAAAGCAGTTGTTCAGTGTACATTTAGTTTATATAATAAATAACTTTACCCTAGTCTCGAAAAAACTTTACCCTAATCGTAAAGAGACAGTTCTTCGACTTTACCCTAGTCTACGCCAAAACTTCGTGACATGTTTTCTGGTTAATTACGCAGAGTTAAATGAAGTCTCCTTCTGAGCAATAAAAACTGATGCTGAAAACAAATTGGTGCAAAATAAAGTAAGGTTTTCATAAGTATTCACCGATATTTATTCATGGAAATTTGAAGCGTAGGAGCTTGTCGCCATCTTGGACTAGGGTAACGCACTTTACCCTAGTCCGTTTCTACACAGTGTTATAGTTACTGAGAAATGAAACCTGCACCAAAAACTTTAACCTGTTCACTCAACCGGAAAATGTAGGTCAGATTCAGCATCCGAAGCAAGCCCCGTAGTATGTATCCTTAGATGTATTATCCATGCAAGTTTGGTCAACACAGGGCATATAGTTACTTGAAAATAAAACCTACACCAACTAGAACTGTCCAATAGGGACAAATACCCCCCGCTGGGGTTTTCAGAGAAGGTGCCAATTCAAAAATACTTTAT
The DNA here is from genome assembly GCF_032062105.1 of Saccostrea cuccullata. Taxonomy (NCBI): domain Eukaryota; kingdom Metazoa; phylum Mollusca; class Bivalvia; order Ostreida; family Ostreidae; genus Saccostrea; species Saccostrea cuccullata. Next base: position 9,569 of record NW_026924486.1, on the reverse strand, counting down.
GGATCTAGAGGTGTTCACAATTTACTTACAAAAATTTGCAGTGAAATATAATTGCTCATCATGTTTCTTAATGAATGAAACAAAAGTGCAACCAAATGAAACATCAATACTAATACATTGTAATTCCACTGTAAAATTTTTTTTTTTATTTTTTCATTTTATTTTTTTTTTTATTTCTGCATAAAAAAATATATTGCAACTAGATACGATCTCGTTGCGAGCAACGAGAGGTCTTCCGTCCGTTTTAGGAAAAGAAACCCACGAAAAATCGAGCTGAAAAGAAATTCAAAATTTTGGTCACAAGGAGGATTGAAACCATGTCGCCAACGCGAATGCGCATTTTTTTTACTTTTATATCCCCAACACGCTAACCATTAAGCTATTGGGAATACTGCTCTAAATATACTTGTGTATACCACGGTACTTTTGCAACAGTTCACCTGTCTAAGAATTATAAAAAGCATTCATAATTTCGCGCCAAACGCCACGAGTAAATATTTGCTCCTTTTCTTTGGACTGATCTATTAGATAGGTATGATAGCATCAATTAAATTTTAAAAATAAAACATTCTTAGCGCCTTTATTTTATTTTGACGTTAAGAAAGTATATGTAACACATTATACACATTACATATCGTATCTAGCCCAGTTACACTAAAGCAGTGAAACGGAAATTAAGTTTTAAGATTGACACTCAATTGCAACGTACTACTGTAACGTGTCGGATCTGAGCGGTCAGTAGGTTCGTGCTCGGATTACCGAGTTTTACTGGGGATATGATTGAATGCAATATATACAGATAATAATATGACACCTGCCTGGTGTCTTTAAATCAAATGACCTAAGTGCTTTGTATAATTATATATCTTCAGTTAATACCGGCACCTGCCTGGTGCCATATGATAATTGCCTCACTATACTCGTACAACTGACTATATAAGTCAACATCATTCTATCTGCCTGGTGCCCCTTGATTTAGCCTTTAACATCTGCCTGGTGTATAACTGCTTACCAAGTTGCCTATATAACTTTAGCCAAGTGGCTACAATATACTTACACCAATCAGTATGATTTAACTTTGTAAGAGCTTCTCTGTCCTAATGACAAACCTATAGCTAATGCCACACAGCTACATTTTAACTAGTCACTGACTACGGCAACTTTGCACAATCCTATTTGATCGATAAACCAATTGGTTTCTGTACCAAAGTGAAGACACAAGCCAGTTGGCTGTACTGCCCCCTTGTACCTCAATTTAATCAATGATCACAAGTTATCAGATATCATATTGATAAAATAAAACAGACTGTCTTTCTTTTGGCAACACTATTATTATTTTCTAACAGAACATCATTTATCAATAACGCTTGTATAATTCTTTAGTCAATTGACCAATTAATTACAATATTTACATTGATTATCTATTATAATATAAACAAGTAACGGGAGGTAACTCCTCCAACCATTTCACTACTACGTGAGAGTCGAAGTAGTTTTTTTACATTTCATGTATCCTTATGTCAGAATGGTTTAATCAAACGCTCAGCTGCCTCCATAAACCCCTACTCGCGAAATGGCGGATTTGACAGAGACAGCCGCCATTTTGGACCCGCTTCAGATTTTTGAATGCAAATATCTAGACTTTAGATTTATCAACATTCAAACAAATTAAATAGTAAGCATTATAAGGAGGGCTTCTATTACCATACCAAATAAAAATGAAAAATACTGAAAAACAAAAAAGTTAGAAAATACGATTTTTTTAAGTTTGCAATTCGTAACGACCGGAAGTACTGACGACGCACGAAAAGGCGATTCTGCAACCCACAAAGTCATGATCTATCATCTCCAATAAGTCTCCAGTTCATATCCTTAGCCATTTTCGATAAAAGTGCGCGACAAAATCGCATTTTAAAATCAGGAAATTGTCCATAACTTGGCACCAGAAGCGAATTTTCCAAATTACTCTTCGGATGTAACAACTTCATATTATGACGCATATTTTGTGAAAGTTTCATGAAAAACCACTGAATAGTTTTCGAGAAATCGCCTGCACAAAATTTTGTCAAAAAAAATAATAATAATAAGAACTAGATATGAAACTCGTTGCGAGCAACGAGAGGTCTTCCGTCCGATTGCGGAAAGAAGACGTAAAATCGAGCTGAAAAAGTAAAAAAAGATTTGCACACAAGGAGGATTAAACCCAAGTCGCTAGCATGAAATTCCAACGCACTAAATATTACGCTATCGGGACCTCTACTCTAAATCTACTTGTATATATTAACGAATATGCTTCTCTCTTAAAATTATGAAAGGCAGGTCACTATTCAAAATTTAGCGCCAAACGCCACGAGTTAATCTTCGCGCTTTTTCTTTGGAATCTTTTTAAATAGGTGTGATAGCTTCAATGAAATTAAAAAAAGGACGTTCTTATAGCCTAGGATTCCAGATTTAGAAAGTATATTTAACACATTTTAAAAATTCCATATTGTATATATGCTTGTAACACTAAAGCGGTGAAACGGTTATGATTTTTTTTTCAATTTCCTGTTTATCCCCAAACTGAACTATCCCGATTAGTTAATTGAAAAAGGTTGAAACGTTTCGCCAAAAAACATGGCTCGCCCTTTGATGGTCAAGGAATCAGAAATCATTTATGCTCAATAACTTGAATCAGGTCTTCGAAACAAGAATGCTAAAATAAACTCCATGAAGCGATCTTTAAAAAATCGTTTTCTTATTTTTGTCTTATTTATTGTTTAATATGACACAATTGCAAGTGTGCATAGGAAAAACAGTGGTGAAGATTTATACTGACAATATTAATTGATATTCTTTTTTGAGAAAGTATTAATTATAAGTTTTTCCATAATGCACAAAAGATATTAGGTATCGAATTTCATTTGCACATTGTGCGCAATCGTCTTTTGTTTTTCTACTTTGAAAACCAGCCAAAACCAATTATAGAAGACGTTAGTTTGACACAGAACTGCAACGAAACTATGACGTGACAATTCAAGTATTCCTTTACATTTCAATTATTCTTATGTTACTTTCGTTCAAGCAAACGCTCGGCTGCCTCCGTAAACCCCTATTGCGAAATGTCGGCGTTGACAGAGACACCCGCCATTTTGGACCCGCTTCAGATTTTTGAATGCTAATATCTAGACTTTAGATATATTAACATTCAAACAAATTAAATAGTAAGCATTATACGGAGGGCTTCTACTACCATACCAAATATAAATGAAAAATACTGAAAAACAAAAAAGTTAGAAAATACGAATTTTTTAAGTTTGCAATTCGTAACGACCAGAGGTACTGACGACGCACGAAAAGGCAATTCTGCAAACCACAAAGTCATGATCTATCATCTCCAATAAGTCTCCAGTTCATATCCTTAGCCATTTTCGATAAAAAGGGGCGACAAAATCGCATTTCAAAATCAGGAAATTGTCCATAACTTGGCACCAGAAGCGAATTTTCCAAATTTCTCTTCGGATGTAACAACTTCATATAATGACACATATTTGGTGAAAGTTTCATGAAAAAACGCTGAATAGTTTTCGAGAAATCGCCTGCACAAAATTTTGTCAAAAAAAAGAATAATAATAATAATAATAATAAGAATAATAACTAGATACGATCTCGTTGCGAGCAACGAGTGGGTCTTCCGTCCGATTCTTGATAAGATGAGATAAGAATTTGATTGAGAATTTCACTCTAAAATAATGATAAAGATTGTGAAGAAAAGCAATTTTACCTCCATAGTCTGTAAACAGTATGAACATTAAGACTTTAAAATTTGACTTTTGGCCCCTCACGGCCCCATATTTTAGGGATCAACCCTTTTTTCTTCATATCATCTTAAAGCTCTCAGGATTTTGAACATTTTTGTTCAACAACTATTCAGAGATTCTTTTTCGTTTTCGAGTTATTTGCAAAAGAAATATTTAGGGGTCAACCCTTCAACTCCGTAAAGGGGACGTATAGCGAAAAATTAAAGTATGCATATTGTTCAAAACTTTATTTTGAACATCTTTTGTTCAATATTACTTATCAAAATATTTTCCACTTTTAAGATATTAAGCGTCAAAGATTTAGCATTCTGGCCCCTTATGGCCCCTTATTATGCACCATACGACATTCAATTCATAATATATAGTTGTAGATTGTTCAGATAAACATTTTAGCTTCAGTAATGTATAACAAAATATTGACTGCTAGAGAGTTGTCGAAAAATGATCCCTATCGGCCCTTAATTTGAGTGCCCAGTCCCTTTTTCTTGATCTCATCTTAAAGCTCTCATGATTTTGAACACTTTTTGTTCAACAACTATTCAGAGATTCACTTTCGTTTTCGAGCTATTTGCAAAAGAAATATTTAGGGGCCAACCCCTCAACTCCTTAATGGGGACGTCTAGCGATAAATTAAAGGGTGCATATTGTTCAGAACATTATTTGAAACATCTTTTGTTCAATATTACTTATCAAAATATTTCCCACTTTTGATATAGAAGGCGTCAAAGATTTAGCATTCTGGCCCCTTGTGGCCCCTAATTAGGTACCATACGACATTAAAATCATAATATATAGTTGTAGATTGTTGAGATAAACATTTTTGCTTCAGTAATGTATAACAAAATATTGACTGCTAAAGAGTTATTGATTAAAGACTTTTGGCCCCTCTCGGCCCTTAATTTGAGAGCCCAGCTCCTTTTTCTTGATTTTAACTTAAACCTCTCAAGATTTTAACCATTTTTTGTGCAACAACTATTCAGAGATTCTCTTTTGTTTTCGAGTTATTTGCAAAAGAAATATTTAGGGGCCAACCCTTCAACTCCTTAATAGGGACGTATAGCGAAAAATTAAAGGGTGCATATTGTTCAAAACATTATGTTGAACATTTTTTGTTCAATATCACTTATCAATATATTTCCTACTTTTGAGATATAAAGCGTCAAAGATTTAGCATTCTGGCCCCTTGTGGCCCCTAATTATGTAACATACGATATGAAAATCATAATGTATAGTTGTACATTGTTGACATAAACATTTTTGCTTCAGTAATGTATAACAAAATATTGACTGCTAAAGAGTTATTGATTAAAGACTTTTGGCCCCTCTCGGCCCTTAATTTGAGTGCCCAGCCCCTTTTTCTTGATTTTAACTTAAACCTCTCAAGATTTTAAACATTTTTTGTTCAACAACTATTCAGAGATTCTCTTTTGTTTTCGAGTTATTTGCAAAAGAAATATTTAGGGGCCAACCCTTCAACTCCTTAATGGGGACGTATAGCGAAAAATTAAAGGATGCATATTGTTCAGAACATGATTTTGAACATCTTTTGTTCAATATTACTTATCAAAATATTTCCCACTTTTGAGATATAAAGCGTCAAAGATTTAGCATTCTGGCCCCTTGTGGCCCCTAATTATGTAACATACGACATTAAAATTATAATATATAGTTGTAGATTGTTGAGATTAACATTTTTGCTTCATTAATGTCTAACAAAATATTGACTGTTTAAGAGTTATCGAAAAAAGACTTTTGGCCCCTCTTGGCCGCTAATGTGATGAGTCAGCACTTTTTGTTTGATGTCATATTAAAGATCTTGTCATTCTGCACAAATTTTGTTCAGTATATTTTAACAAAATAATTATACTTTAAAAGATATGATGCAAAATGTCTCAAAAAATCAGTCATGTTTCGTGTCCTAGATTTCGACCCCTACCGAGCTTCCATACTAAGCATTTCGGGAAGATTTGAAAGTATAGGTGCAAAACTTTAATATGTTGACTATTAGTCCTGAAAATGACAACATTCTAGCTTTTATCGTTTTTGAGTTTTTGTCCGGACAAAATGGTCACTAAAATTCGATTAAAGGGCGATAACTTCCGACCGGAAGTGAATTTTCAAAAATTAAAAAATATGAATAAGGTTTAGTTCATGATACATTATTCCTGGAAATTTCAAGTCAATCGACTCAAGCATCTCTGAGAAATCGTCTGCACAAAAATGTGTAAAGAAAAAAATAATAATAAAAGTGAAAAAGAAACAATAGAATAATAGAAGGGTCTTCCGCTGGAGACGGAAGACCCTAATAATAAGAAACAGTAGAATCACTATAAGGTCTTCCGTGAAGACGGAAGACCTTAATTATGTGTTGTGTCACTCTGCAAACTGATTGTTAAAAAAAAAAACATAATACAAAATAAAATTAATCTTGATATATCAATTTGAAATGCATTTTGAAAATAAAGAGCTGGTCATCCAGTAATGAAGTGCTTTGACAGACAATAAATTACAATTAAGAGAATAAGAGAAGAGAGATCTTTAATTCTTGTGCCTTATTCCCTGGAGATTAGATAACACACACACGCTTGATAAGAGATATGCCTTAACAACTTCCAACACCAAACTCATTAATTTATCTTTAACTGGATGCATGTCCAGTCATTATTCCCAAGAGACAAATGAAATTACATTATCTTCTGTGCAATGTAAAAACTGTTTTTAACACTTGATGATGTTTCTTTTTTTAAAGTTTTTATGAGTAGTTTTAAGCTGTAGTATTTTTGAACAGATATTCTAGATTCTATATCTCAAACCTTATACATGAGCCCAAAATGAACAAGTCAATTAAAATAAAAAATAAAACCTGTAAAATGCTCAGGTGCACACCTTCATCTGGTGAATAATAAGTGTACAAATTTTCAGATTAATCCTTGCAATAGTTTCTGAGAAACGGTCCGGACAAAAACCACAAAATAAAAATGAAAAAACACTTGTAAAATTCAAAATAATAATCGAATCAAGATGAAAATATCAGGTGCACAACTTCATATGGTGAATAATATGTGTACAAATTTTCAGACAAATCCTTCCAATAGTTTCTGAGAAATGGTCCGGACAAAACCACAAAATAAAAATGAAAAAACACTTGTAAAATTCAAAATAATAATCGAATCAAGATGAAAATATCAGGTGCACAACTTCATATGGTGAATAATATGTGTACAAATTTTCAGACAAATCCTTCCAATAGTTTCTGAGTAATGGTCCGGACAAAATCTCGTCTACAGACAGACAGACAGACAGACAGACAGACGGACATGGTGATTCCAATATACCCCCCCTAAACTTCGTTTGCGGGGGGTATAACCAGAAGTCTCTGTCGAGACTGAAGCTCTACTGGTTTGTACTTATAGCAAAGGAAGAGGAAAGTACTTAAGCAGTTGGGAATTGAAACTTTACACTAGCAAAAAAGAGAATAATGATCCTTGAAAAAGTTTCTTTATGTTCTTAGTGTAGTCTACTTGCATGCCACATTATATTATAATCAGACTAAAACTGTATTTGAAGTAGCATTTTGAGAGTAACAGAAATTGCTATCTTTATTAACCAAGGTAATAATGTTCATTGAAGTCAAAAACAGATACAAAGAATTATGTACCTTAGTGTAGTCTATTTGTGTGCCAAGTTATATTGAAATCAGAACAAAACTGTAGGAGGAGTAGCATTTTGAAAGAATTTCACAGAAATTTCTATTTTTAGTTACAACGCCTACACCATTCGTCAAAATCAAAAACCGATATACAGAATTATGTATCTTAGTGTAGTCTACTTGTGTGCCAAGTTATATTGAAATCAGATCAAAACTGTAGGAGGAGTAGCATTTTGAAAGAATTTCATAGAAATTTCTATTTTTAGTAACAATGCCAACACCATTCAACGAAATCAAAAACGATACACAGAATTATGTATCTTAGTGTAGTCTACTTGTGTGCCAAGTTATATTGAAATCAGACCAAAACTGTAGGAGGAGTAGCATTTTGAAAGAATTTCACAGAAATTTCTATTTTTAGTAACAACGCCAACACCGTTCGTTGAAATCAAAAACCGATACACAGAATTATGTATCTTAGTGTAGTCTACTTGTGTGCTAAGTTATATTGAAATCAGAAGAAAACTGTAGGAGGAGTAGCATTTTGAAAGAATTTCACAGAAATTTCTATTTTTAGTAACAACGCCAAGACCGTTCGTCGAAATCAAAAACCGATACACAGAATTATGTATCTTAGTGTAGTCTACTTGTGTGCCAAGTTATATTGAAATCAGAACAAAACTGTAGGAGGAGTAGCATTTTGAAAGAATTTCACAGAAATTTCTATTTTTAGTAACAACGCCAACACGTTTCATGGAAATCAAAAACCGATAAACAGAATTATGCATCTTAGTGTTGTCTACTTGTGTGCCAAGTTATATTGAAATCAGAACAAAACTGTAGGAGAAGTACCATTTTGAAAGATTTTCACAGAAATTTCTATTTTTATTATCAACGGCAACACCATTCATCGAAATCAAAAACCGATACACAGAATTATGTATCTTAGTGTAGTCTACTTGTGTGCCAAGTTATATTGAAATCAGAACAAAACTGTAGGAGGAGTAGCATTTTGAAAGAATTCCACAGAAATTTCTATTTTTAGTAACAACGCCAACACCGTTCATCGAAATCAAAAACCGATATACAGAATTATGTATCTTAGTGTAGTCTACTTATATGCCAAGTTATATTGAAATCAGATCAAAACTGTAGGAGGAGTAGCATTTTGAAAAATTGTTTACAGACAGACAGACAGACGGACAGACGGACGGACGCCGGACGCATTACTATCGCATAAGCTCTTCTGGTCTCTGACCAGTAGAGCTAAAAACTGCACCAAAAATGTTAACCTGCTCCAAAAACATTAAGCTGGTCATTCCTTTGCTGAAATTGCAGCATCTGAAACTTTGACTGATACAATGAAACACACTAGAAGCATATTCCATGCATGTCTAAACAATATAGGACACAGAAATACTTAAAATGAAAACTTCTCCAAAAAACTTAACCTTAACCTGGGACGCCGACGGGGACGCTGAGGGAATTACATAAGCTCCCCCAACTTTGTTGAGGTGAGCAAAAAACAATCGAGACAATAATGTGTCTTAATATATTATATCTGCATGCCACATTATACATGTATTATAATCAAACTCAAAACTTATTTGTATTTCTTGCATTTTTAAATTATTTTACAAAAATGTTTATTTCTAGTTACTGTGGAATCATCATTGTTCGCGGGAGACCAATGTTCGTGGCTTTCGTGGGTAACCCTGACCCACGAATTTACATCCCCACGAAAGTATATAAAAATATTTGGTTTATCATTTGTTGAAAGATATTTACATCGTGAAATAATTGTTACCCTTGTGTCCAAGTGATCTCGCATAAAGAAGACAATCTGCATGTTGTTAAATATTGACACGAAACCAAAATTAAAGAAAAATATTAAGTATATTAACATACTTTTGTATATACTTGTTTGATTTAAATGTGAAAGTTGAAATAAAATTTAAATTAAAAAAAAAAAAAAAAAATATTAAGTATCAAAGACATCGAGAATTATATATAATAAGTAATAAAATGATAAATACATATGTTAAATTTAAGTAGTGTTTACATTATAGTCCAACACGCTCAAATGCCTCTTCGATGAGGTCAAGTTTTAGTGCGATTTT
>NW_026924485.1:0-23908 GCF_032062105.1 Saccostrea cuccullata | reverse complement strand
GTTACTAAAAAATAGAAATTCTGTGAAATTCTTTCAAAATGCTACTCCTCCTACAGTTTTGGTCTGATTTCAATATAACTTGGCACACAAGAAGACTACACTAAGATACATAATTCTGTATATTGGTTTTTGATTTTGATGAACGGTGTTGCCATGGTTACTAAAAATAGAAATTTCTGTGAAATTCTTTCAAAATGCTACTCCTCCTACAGTTTTGGTCTGATTTCAATATAACTTGGCACACAAGTAGACTACACTAAGATACATAATTCTGTGTATCGGTTTTTGATTTCCATGAACGGTGTTGCCGTGGTTACTAAAAAATAGAAATTCTGTGAAATTCTTTCAAAATGCTACTCCTCCTACAGTTTTGGTCTGATTTCAATATAACTTGGCACACAAGAAGACTACACTAAGATACATAATTCTGTATATTGGTTTTTGATTTTGATGAACGGTGTTGCCATGGTTTCTAAAAATAGAAATTTCTGTGAAATTCTTTCAAAATGCTACTCCTCCTACAGTTTTGGTCTGATTTCAATATAACTTGGCACACAAGTAGACTACACTAAGATACATAATTCTGTATATCTGTTTTTGATTTCGATGAACGGTGTTGCCGTGGTTACTAAAAATAGAAATTTCTGTGAAATTCTTTCAAAATGCTACTCCTCCTACAGATTTGGTCCGATTTCAATATAACTTGGCACACAAGTAGACTATACTAAGATACATAATTCTGTGTATTGGTTTTTGATTTCGATGAACGGTGTTGCCGTGGTTACTAAAAATAGAAATTTCTGTGAAATTCTTTCAAAATGCTACTCCTCCTACAGTTTTGGTCTGATTTCAATATAACTTGGCACACAAGTAGACTACACTAAAATACATAATTCTGTGTATTGGTTTTTTATTTCGATGAACGGTGTTGCCGTGGTTACTAAAAATAGAAATTTCTGTGAAATTCTTTCAAAATGCTACTCCTCCTACAGTTTAAGTCTGATTTCAATATAACTTGGCACACATGTAGACTACACTAAGATACATAATTCTATGAATCGGTTTTTAATTTCGATGAAGGGTGTTGCTGTTGTTACTAAAAATAGAAATTTCTGTGAATTCTTTAAAAATGCTACACTTCCTACAGTTTTGGTCTGATTTCAATATAACTTAGCACACATGTAGACTACACTAAGGTACATAATTCTGTTTATCAGTTTTTCACTTCAATGAATGGTGTTGCCATGGTTACTAAAAATTGAAATTTCTTTAAATACTCTCAAAATGCTACTCTAATACAGTTTTAGTCTGATAATAATATAATGTGGCATGCAAATAGTCTACACTAAGAACATAAAGAGACTTAATCAAGGATCATTATTCTTTTTATTGCTGTTGAAAAGTTTCAATTTCCAACTGCTTAGGAAGTTTTCTCTTCCTTTGCTATAAGTACAAACCAGTTGAGCTTCAGTCTCAACAGAGACTTCTGGTTACAGATATGCTGGAAGGGTAGATCTACCTGACAACTTGAAGTCCCAGTTCAGGCCGGTAGTCATGATGATGCCTCACTATGACCAGATTGTGGAGATCATGCTGTTCTCTGAGGGTTTCATTGCTGCCAAATCTCTGTCCAGGAAGATTGTAAACCTGTACCAGCTGGCCAGTAAACAGCTATCCCAACAGGACCACTACGACTGAGGAATGAGAGCCATCAAGTCTGTGCTGTTCATGGCGGATCATGGAGATACAAGGAACAGCATAAGTGTACTCACCACCTGATGATGGAGGTGCCAGAGATGTGCTATATAATGACTCTGTGTTACATTCTGTCCTCATTTCTGGACTTCCTGTCTAAACATGGATGAATTGGAGCTCCAGGTGTGTTAATTTTTCTGATAAAATTTTGAAAGCGTATTTGTTTACGCCACCAGTTTGTCATTTCCAAAAATGCAAGGAAAAAGTTTGCAACATACATCAAATCTTTTTATTTCAACCTTAATGGGACCAAGATTAAACATAACTAGTGCTAATTGTAACGGGGACCGTTACAGATGTTCCCCAAACGCTCCCCATGTCCCTTTTCGTGCCTTATTCCTCTAAGACCTTTCATAAATATGCTAAGTATCCCAGGATTTCATTTAAGAATATAAAAGTTACAATGATATCAACTATATATCGTTTAACGTTTTGCATGCGCGAACACATACATGTACATGTATGTGCAAGATGATTATGGCATGTTGGTTAAGCGATTAACAAATCTTTCTATCCCGCGAATCAAAGAAAAAAAACACATATATAAAGTTATCTTTTTACAAGCATATGTAATTTTTAGCTCACCTCAACGAAGTTGGGGGGAGCTTATGTGATACCCTCGGCGTCGGCGTCGGCGTCGGCGTCGGTGTCGGCGTCGGTGTCGGCGTCGGCGTCCCGGGTTAAGGTTAAGTTTTTTGGAGCAGTTTTCTTTTTAAGTACTTCTATGTCCTATATTGATTAGACATGCATGGAAGATGTTGCTAGTGTGTTTCATTGTACCAGTCAAAGTTTCAGATGCTGCAATTTCAGCAAAGGAATGACCAGGTTAATGTTTTTGGAGCAGGATAACATTTTTGGTGCAGTTTTTGGTGTAGGTCTCATTTCCGAGTAACTTTAAGCCCTATGTTGACCAAACTTACATGGATGATACATCTTAGGATGCATACTACCAGCCTTGCTTCGGATGCTGAATCTGACCTACATTTTCCGGTTGAGTGAACAGGTTAAAGTTTTTGGTGAAGGTTTCATTTCGAAGATACTTTGAGCCCTATGATCACCAAACTTGCAAGGATGGTTCATCTTAGGATGTATTCTACTAGACTTGCTTCGGATGCTGAATCTGACCTACACTTTCCGGCTGAGTGAACAGGTTCAAGTTTTTGGTGCAGGTTTCATTTCCAAGTTACTATGAGACATATCATGACCAAACTTACATGGATGATACATCTTAGGATGCATACTACCAGCCTTGCTTCGGATGCTGAATCTGACCTACATTTTCCGGTTGAGTGAACAGGTTAAAGTTTTTGGTGAAGGTTTCATTTCGAAGATACTTTGAGCCCTATAATGACCAAACTTGCATGGATGGTACATCTTAGGATGTATTCTACTAGACTTGCTTCGGATGCTGAATCTGACCTACATTTTCCGGTTGAGTGAACAGGTTAAAGTTTTTGGTGCAGGTTTCATTTCCAAGTTACTATGAGACATATCATGACCAAACTTACATGGATGATACATCTTAGGATGTATTCTACTAGACTTGCTTCGGATGCTGAATCTGACCTACATTTTCCGGTTGAGTGAGCAGGTTAAAGTTTTTGGTGAAGGTTTCATTTCCAAGTTACTATGAGACATATCATGACCAAACTTACATGGATGATACATCTTAGGATGCATACTACCAGCCTTGCTTCGGATGCTGAATCTGACCTACATTTTCCGGTTGAGTGAACAGCTTAAAGTTTTTGGTGAAGGTTTCATTTCGAAGATACTTTGAGCCCTATAATGACCAAACTTGCATGGATGGTACATCTTAGGATGTATTCTACTAGACTTGCTTCGGATGCTGAACCTGACCTACATTTTCCGGTTGAGTGAACAGGTTAATGTTTTTGGTGCAGGTTTCATTTCCAAGTTACTATGAGACATATCATGACCAAACTTACATGGATGATACATCTTAGGATGCATACTACCAGCCTTGCTTGGGATGCTGAATCTGACCTACATTTTCCGGTTGAGTGAACAGGTTAAAGATTTAGGTGCAGGTTTCATTTCCAAGTTACTATGAGACATATCATGACCAAACTTACATGGATGATACATCTTAGGATGCATACTACCAGCCTTGCTTGGGATGCTGAATCTGACCTACATTTTCCGGTTGAGTGAACAGGTTAAAGTTTTTGGTGAAGGTTTCATTTTCAAGGTACAGTGTACTATGAACCCTATAATGACTAAATTGCATGGATGGTACATCTTAGGATGCTGAATCTGACCTACATTTTCTGGACAAGTAAACAGGTTAAAGTTTATGGTGCAGGATTCATTTCCAAGTAACTTTGAGCCCTATAATGACCAAACTTGCATGGATGGTACATCTAAGGGTGCATTCTACTAGGCTGGCTTCGGATGCTGAAACTGACTTACATTTTCTGGATTAATGGAAAGGTAAATTATTTTATATAGGTTTCATTTGCAAGTAACTTTAAGCCCTATGTTGACCAAACTTGCATGGATGATACATCTTAGGATGCACACTAATGGACTTGCTTCAGATGCTGAATTCGACATACATTTTCCAGATAATAGACCTCGTAAAAGTTATGGGTGCAAGTCTATCACCAAGAAACTATAAAGCTTATATAAACCAGTTGCTTAAATGATGCATCAAGGGATGAAAACTCTCAATCTTGCTTCAGATGCTGGATTTTAATTACATTTTCATGATGAAGAACTAGTTTTTAGTTTTTATATAGGTCTATTCCAAAGTATCAAAATTGCATAAATTTTGCATTTTTGGATGTACACTTTTTGTTGGTTAATTGTGTGACTTAATTTGCCTTACTTAAAGACAACACACGTTGAGGTGAGCTCTGTAATCTCTGATTACCTATGTTTAATTTATCGATTCACATTTTATATCTCTACTTATTTTAACCTCGGGCTCAAAGTTGGTTTTATTCCGACGACAGGGCAGGGTTAAAGTCGACTCAGGGTATCACGCTGACAGCTAACCAATCAAAATGAACTTATTCAATAGTAGTTCCATGCATGGAAAAGGGATTTTCCTTTCTGTTCAGAATTTTTTTAATATATTTCCTCTCAGGCCATTTCGACAACTCTGGTACCTGTGCCTAGTAAATTTTATATACTTTGTAAATAAATATTTAAAGGTTTTTGACAGGAACTATTCATTTTTTCCAATGCATAGGTGGCTACTTTCTGGGGTTTACAAGAGCTGTTTAAAAAGACTTTCGTGTCAGCCGATGAGACCAATATTGCTTATTAATATTTTTTCATGAATGCAAATACCTGATTATTTTACGAAGGAGCGTACATGTATATTGATTTTTAATATACCGAAAATCGCTATTTTTGGGCGTTGCGTAATTCTAAACAAAATTCAAATAAATTTCAAAGGTAAAATAAACAAAGGATGCTTGTTATTAAAATATTATTTCAAATCAGTAGAAGTGAATGCTATTAACGACATCTGAATAAATAGGCTATAAAAGGCTTATATACCAACTTTGTTCATCTGCACTTTAATTTCAAACACGACAGGATTTGTAATTTTTTCCGTATAAATTAATAATTTCTATATACTTTGGAAACTCAAATCAAATATTTTAATCCTCTTTCCTCGAGCTCTTTTCTGCAGTTTTCCTGAAATTTTATGTGGGTCCGAGGTGTTATTTGAGTTTAACAGCGATTCTCTATGTTACCATTAATTTGATTTGTTTGGTTGTTGCAGGGGGAGGGGGGTTATTTTTATTCTTAACCTATTTAACGTTGGAGTTGAATCTTGTATCTCACTCCAAGAACATAAGATTGGTTGTGACATTTGGATGAAAGGTCAAGGTCAATAAAAACCACCACCTCTTTAACTTCTATCCTGCCAACCGAAATAAACTCTGAAAGGTGTTTCTAGATACATGTACATGTACTTCATGTTTCTTTTTACCCTTGGGTCAAGGACAAAGGTTAAGGTCGATTTCAAGTTCATAGGTCAAGGTGAGTTTTGTAAATAGCTAATATCAACATTTTATTCAGGTTACCAGTGACCTTGACCTAAGTTTCAAGGTCAAGGGTCAAAAAATCTGCATGCTTCAGTATTTTACATGTCCTGACGTTTAGAAGTTCTTAATTCTGAACGAACATCAAAAACTCAAGTATAATTTCGTTTAATGCATTGTGTGCGTGCGCATGTGCATGCACGTCCTTGCATTTACTTTTGATAGTAGCATAATGTAGGAATCCATTATACCTATTCATATTCTGAATTTCATCCCGTTTGGTTGAGAACTTAGAAAGTTATAGACATTTAAAGTTTCAGCAAATCAGATTGCAGCACACGTGCATGCGCATGCTTTCATGAAAATTCTTAAATATCATGCTGTAGATCTTCATAGTGTATGAATATATTCAAAAGTTCACAGGATTTTGTCAGAAAACAAAAAAGATATTTAGACTTTCAGTTTCAGCCAATCGGCGCGAAGCGCACGTGCATGCGCGTGAGATCTTGCTATTTTGACCATGTCGTCATGTCTATACTACTAATATATCCTTATATTATGAGTTTCAAAGCATTTCATCCAAAATTTAAAAAGTTACGGCTATATCTATTATATTGGTCATTTCACGTGTTACACGTGTGTGCACACGCACGCACGTGCGCGCAAAATGACCTTCGTTCCGCACATCTACATAACATACCTAGTGACCCTAAAAAGGTTTCACATAGATCGGATGAGTAGTTTACGAGAACACTCGCGGACAAAAAAGTACCGGAGAACAAAGAAAAAATTCAGAAAAAGTAAAAACAATATGTTCCCAAACTTCGTTTGGGGAACATAATAAACAAGATATCAGATGATTTGAGATAACTAGGTAAACATAAAAAAAACACTGTACTTTCATGTGTCCTCCTTCAGACAAAGTAGAAAATGAAGAGGATAATGAGTAGAGAAGACCAAAGAGCAGGGCCTCAAGTCGAAGCTCCTCAAGGGCCTTAAAAAGCAAGGGCCTCAAAAAGAGGACCACCAAAAAGGTGCCCTCAAAAACCAAGGACGTCGCCTTCAAAATGGAGGACACCAGTTCTATCAAAAGTTCAAGGTAAGAAAAAATTGATTTGTCTTTCTGTATTTCCTGTAAATTCCCAATAAATAATATTGCACTTAATGTATAATTGTGCTTTAAAATGTGTTGTGATATAATGTTGCATTGTGATGTCAGATTATTGTCCACAAAATAAAGGCTATAAACGATATATAAAATGATTTCAGATTATGAAATTAAATTACTTTTTTTGCGCCTGGATCGAAAGATCCGGGGCGTATATTGTTTTTGTCCTGTCTGTCTGTCTGTCTGTCTGTCTGTTTATCTGTTTGTCTGTTTATCTGTTTGTCTGTTTGTCTGCAAACTTTAACCTTCGCTATAACTTTTGAACCATGAATGGTTGAGACTTCATATTTGGTATGCATACTTCACTAAGTAAGCTCTTTCAAATGACACCAAGGTCAATGACCTTGTGACCTTGACTGTGACCTATAAGCTAAAAATAGTTTTTTTTTCTGCAAACTTTAACCTTCGCTATAACTTTGAACCATAAAAGATAGACACTTCATATTTGGTATGCATACTCCACTAATTAAGCTCTTTCAAATGACATCAAGGTAATTGACCTTGACTGTGTCCTATATGATAAAAATAGCTTTTTTGAACATTCAACATAACTTTTGAACAATGAAAGATAGAGACTTCATATTTGGTATGCATACTCCACTAATTAAGCTCTTTCAAATGACGCCAAGATCAATGACCTTGTGACCTTGACTGTGACCTATATGCTAAAAATATGTTTTTTAACTTTGTTGCCGCCGGGCGCATAGTGTTTCACAAACACATCTTGTTTTAAGTTTCTCTTGTATTTAAGCTTTATTATTTATAGCTCTGCTTTTAGCATTACCTTGCTTTCAAGATATGTTTTAATGCATATTTATGACAATTTGAATGCAAAATCATAAAGCTGATGACATACTAGTAATAACCTATGATTTATTTTTATGCGCCCGGATCGAAAGATCCCAGGCGTATATTGTTTTTGTCCTGTCTGTCTGTCTGTCTAGATGTCTGTTTATCTTTTATATGTTATTTATTTTTGTGCGCCTGGATCGAAAGATCCAAGGCGTATATATTGTTTTTGTCCTGTCTGTCTAGCTGTCTGTTTGTCTGTTTGTCTGCAAACTTTAACCTTCGCTATAACTTTTGAACCATGAATGAAAGAGACTTCATATTTGGTATGCATTCTCCACTATTTAAGCTCTTTCAAATGACAGCAAGGTCAATGACCTTGTGACCTTGACTGATATTAAGGTAGAATGCCACACCATTTTTTTATTTTATAGATCTTTGAGTCATCCTTTTTAAACAATGGTTTCAGTATTGAAAGGTTGAAATTAGCTCTTAATTATTTTATATGAATTTTTTTGTATTTTTTCAAAGAAAATGAAAAAAATTATTTACATCCAAATTAGATGCTTTCTTGTAAAAATTTTGCTGTAAACGAATGCATCACATAAATACCTAATAAAATATGTAAAGAAAGTCGGGTTAGACTTTTTAATTTTTTTTATAAAAAATTATTTATGAAAATAAAACACATTATTTGTGAATATTTTTTAAACCTATGGTTAAAAACACCATAAAACTAGTCACAACTAAGGACAACATGTTTGTCAATCATATTTTTAAAAGAAATTGAAACGAAATTGAGAAGTTTTAGAGAAATTAATTTTTTTAATATTTGGACCTAACCCGATCAAAATTAAACTGATCCCTATCAAAATTAACACAAAATGAATAAAATGCTAATTTATTGCCTCATCATGTATTTACAATGAAGAAATCTATTTATTGTCAGGATCTATAATGTTTTAACCCTTATAACACCTAATCAGACTAGTGTTCTTAGAAAAATGTTATTCATTTCCAATAATTGTACAATTATGGTCGGGATCGGTTTAATTTTGATCGGGATTGGCCAAAATTTAAAAAAATAAATTTCTCTAAAATTTGGCTATTTTGTTTCAATTTCTTTTATAAATATGAATAATGAGCATGTTCTCCCCAGTTGTGGCTGGTTTTAAGAAGATTTTAACCACAAGTTTAAAAAATATTCATAAATTATGTGTTTTATTTTCATAAATAATTTTTTATAAAAAAAATTAAAAAGTCTAACCAGACTTTCTTTATATATTTTATTAGGTATTCATGTGATGCATTCATTTACAGCAAAAATTTTACAAGAAAGCATCTAATTTGGAAATAATTAATTTTTTTCCATTTCCTTTGAAAAAATACAAAAAAATTCATATAAAATAATTAAGAGCTAATATCGGCCTCTCAATGTTGAAGCCATTGTTTAAAAAGGTTGACTCAGAGATCTATAAAATAAAAAGTTGGTGTGGCATTCCTCCTTAATTTTCATTTTCATGAACTATTCATGAATAATTTGTAAAAGTTATTTAGGAATGTTCATGAACTATTCATGAATGTTCTTGCTTTTTGTAAACAAAAATGTAATAAATTATGCAAAATGAAAAACTGTAAAAGAAAATATTTTAATAGCATCTTGAAAGATTTCACAGAATTTTTGTTTTCCAATTATGGTAACAAAATCTTTGTTCAAGTAAACAACTCTGATAAGTGATATCGATAATAAATAAATTATGTAGTTCATTCCTAGTAAAATTATGAAAAATTTTAATTCAAACGCGACTCTTTGCAGAATCCTTAACCTTACTTGGTCAAGAGGGATGTGGGTTCCTTATTCAGCGTATTTCAAAGTGTATGCTTAAAATGGAATGGTTTTTATACGCCCGTCTTAAGACGGGACGTATTATGTTATAGGCTTCATGTCCGTCTGTCTGTCCGTCCGTCCGTCTGTTAGCTTTTCTTGTGTCCGGCTCATAACTTTAATACTATAAGGCCTAGAATTATCAAACTTTGTCAGCTGATACATCTTGGGTAGAAGGTGTGTCGCGCACAAAAAGTAGGTCGCTCTGACCTATAATTAAAAAGTTATAGCCAAATATGGAAAAATCCTGTCCGGTCCATAACTAGAAAACTATTAGACTTAGGATCATCAAACTTGGCCAGTTTATGCATCTTAGGTAGAAGGTGTGTCGCGACCTATTTCAAGGTCACTGTGACCTTCAATTTAAGTGGAATTTTTAAAAAAAAAATGTCTTTTTTTCTATTCTTTTACATATTCAAAAAAATGTAAAACTCTTGCACTAACCTTATTAGAAAAATGTTAAATCAAGAAAATACTTATTGTTTTTAGCATATACTTGACAGCAATCTATAACAAATATAATGTATGTTAGAGAAATTCCACCACTCCCATGAGTTTAATTATCAAGCACTGGTCAAGAAAAATTTTGATAACAGAAAATTGCATGTCAAATTAGAGAGAGAAATTAATGAGTTTAGTGTGAGGAGTAGCTGTAAGAGCATCCGTGCTATCTATATCCCTTGAGTATAGGGCCAAATGGGTAAGCCTGTTGGATTAAAAATAGCTTTGACATGAATTGCAGTTGGCTAGCCGAAGTTTTAAAATGAATTTGATGAGAAGAATTAAAACTAATTTGATATTGCATATTAAACTATTTTGATATTACATAATATTATGAACTTAAAAATTAATTTTATGGGGGTAGGGGTGGAATCTGCATGTCCATATGAATTGCATATTAACAATTAATTGTCTGACATTAAATCTAAAAAAAAAATCATTGATGTTTTGTATGTTTTAAAAATGTTTTATGGTAGATAGTGCAGATCCAATAATCTTTTGGGAGTAATGAGTAGACAAGCATCCAGTTAAAGATTAATTAATGTGT
Source organism: Saccostrea cuccullata (assembly GCF_032062105.1). NCBI lineage: Eukaryota > Metazoa > Mollusca > Bivalvia > Ostreida > Ostreidae > Saccostrea > Saccostrea cuccullata. Next base: position 13,241 of record NW_026924485.1, on the reverse strand, counting down.
TCAATGTAGGAAGGCTAGCTGCATGTCTCTTTCATTTCTTCAGAGCATGGTCTTATGGGAATTAGACAGAGGAACTGTTGGTCAGTTTATATTTGATGGCCAGCCTTTTATTTCCAAAATTAATTAGGTATTGATTAAGTTTTGTAATTTGATATTGTTTATTATGATACAGTACAGCTCACGAGTTTTTGCCACCCCACGGTGGAAAATACACCGTGTAAAATACTCCGTGTTACACCGTGTACACGGTGTTCCACGGTGTGCGTATATTGCGATTATTCCAGAGACGCACCGTGTAACACCGTGGACATTACCGTTTCCTTGGGGGACCCTCCGTGTTCCACCGTGCGAGAAAATTACGGAAGAAAATAGTTTGTTTATAAAAATCATTTCAGTTATAGAATTTTGAAATCATAAATAATGATTATTTGATAGGTAGAAAAAAAAAATCAAAATGAAGATTGACTTAATACAAACAGCTTGTTAACAAACATGTGAGTTCAGAATATAACAGCTTCGAGGTGTAAACTTTGGTTCGCCTTTGACGGTATGATTGCCAAGTATCCTGAATAAATTTAAATTTTATTTCTGTTGAATTCATATTTCATATTTATTTGAAAACAAGAACAATTATATATATCTATTGTGCAAATTATTATGTTTCCAGTATTAAAAGCGATAAATCCGCATGTACAAATCCAAGTACAAGTACATTGCCGTTCAGTGCGAAACAGAGACACGGGTCGATAATTTTAGCGATTATTTTCTCTGTAAAATAAATAATTGTTAAAAAAGGATATTCACAAATATTAAATATATCAGATAGCTAATTCAACATTATCTGATTCCTACATCGTAAATAAAAACAGGGAAATAAATAAATGTCGAGTCTATATATTATGATATTCATACAGATTATGAATATACACTTATTTTGCAGAAATAATTATATTATAGATAGTGTAGACCACATATCAATGAAGATACTTGTAAGTTGCTTCATGCGAGGAAGAAAAAGTGCATGCAAGAAAAATAAACCCTTAGTATTCACGATAATTTCTCAAACGTAGTCTGTTAGTTGACTAGTTGTATACATTCACCAAAAAAATCTGGCAATTGTATATACTCATTGATTTAACCTGACATTTTGAGCCATAGAAAATTGAATTTCTTTCGAATATGTGGAAGTATTTCTACCTGCGTATCAGGTATTCTTTTCTTGTTTGTAAATCGTCCGCGATCAGTACGAAAACTTTTTTTAAAAAAAAGTGAAATAAAATGCTTGAACTGCTAAAGCAGCATTATAAAAATTCCTCTACAAATCATATATAATTTACTTTTTTCATAATAATTAAACTGATTTAAATCAGTTCTAAGTTTTACAAATCATGTTCAGAGAGAGAGAGAGAGAGAGATTTAATAAATTTACGTTCATGTTCATCTATCCGTTTTTTTTTCACATTCTCATATACATACATGTAATATTTGTACCTCTAATTATTTTCTTCTAGAAATCAAATTTCCCGGATATCGATGAATTGCAGATTCTCGTGTAAATTAGTTTACAGAGTCACTTCTTGGTCAATATATTTCATACCTGTTCAGAAATGCAATAATTTCCATGTGTATTTCCCTTAATTAACAGCAAACATTTTTTTCATAGACTAGTGTTTACTACTTTATGTTTGTGTAAGTAATTATTTCAACAAGATTTTTTTTTACTTTAATTAATTTGTTTTTCTTGTAAAGTGTGTAAAAAGCGAGAGAGAGAGAGAGAGAGAGACCCTTCTTACATAGTCTGTAATTATTTTTTTTTATTCTTCGTTTTATTTAGGTTACGGAAGTCAAAATTAATCATTCTATAATCTATTAAACCCATTTAATTCAATGAATCATGTATATGCTGTACGCACGAGATTCTTGTGCATGTAGCAACCTCTAATGATAAAACGCCGCCTAATGATACAAAGAGCATTAAGCGTTGCAAACATTAGTGTGTATCATTAAGCGTCGAATATGTCGATATTTGCTTGTTTCATTAAGCGTCGCAATGCTTAATTGCTACAATGCAATTGCAACGCTTAATGCCATAAATTATTGCATTAATAGCTGACATCATCAACCGCTAATGCTAAATCGCCGCTTAATGACAGAATTATATCATTAAGCGTCACAAATGCAGTGCGACACCGACGCTTAATGAAACAAGCAAATATCGACATATTCGACGCTTAATGATACACACTAGTGTATCATTAAGCGTTGCAGTTGCAACCCTTAATGATATAAAATTTAGAAATCGCTTGTTATATCTAAGAGAAACACACATCCACCTTTCCTGGACAATGAGATATCACTTGTCAAAATATTTATATATGCCCTTGTGCTATTTAAATGGTAATTATTGAAGTTTTATTGTGTTTTCTATCTAGTCCAGGGAACGTCTTTAAGCCCCGGATGTTTAAGAGACAGACAGTCAGATAGCTGGATATGTTAACAAAGGGAAATATAAAATGATATTCAAATCCTTTTAAAAGAACCATTTTACTGAAAATACAGAAGCAAACAAACAATTAAATTTCTTTTATTTTGATACAATGATTTTAATACTCAACCTAAAATATATAGAATATATCTAAATATTTTAGATTTGATACAGCTTAACACATGTCACTGTTAACGTTTCATATATACGTATCGAGAAATAAATAGATGATTTTCACTAAAATTTTATTTTTAATCTGCTTCGTTTCTCCAAATTTCGAAAAAGAGAGATTTCAATATTGACAATTTATGTTTAAGTATATAACACATAAAGAATACAAATGAATGCAATACATTGAATGATATATTATTTTGAGAAAAATGTTCATTCACCCTTTAATTATTTGTTATCAGTTTTACTTGAATACTTTACTGTGGTATGATTATCTTAGAATCAATTTTAAAAACTAGTATATGTATATAATTATCAGATAATAAAAAAACATGTCGAATGAAGTTGATGAAGCTGCCCATACCGAAAAAAGTTATAACTAAGTTATAACTAAAGTATAACTTAGTTATACCTAGCCTGTGAGGTACAAAAAAGTTATAACTAAAATGTAACTTTTTTGGACTTTGTCATTTTCATGTATAACTAAAATGTAACTTTTTGGACTTAGCCATTTTCACGTGTAACTAAAACATAACTTTTCTGGACTTTGTCATTTTCATGTATAACTAAAATGTAACTTTTCGGACTTAGCCATTTTCATGTATAACTAAAACATAACTTTTCTGGACTTTGTCATTTTTATGTAGAACTTAAATGTAACTTTTCTGAACTTAGCCATTTTCAAGCATTACCAGTATAAATTTACAAGTTTTGGGGGTTATTTAATGGATACTACTTGACACCAACCTTTTTTTTTTTTCAAAAATAACATATAAACTAAGTGTTAATTTGAATGAATTTTGATCGTGTTCAAAATGTTTTTTTTTTCAAACACTGCAGCAGAAAACTTTGTCAATTCCTGAACAATAATATTGTGATAGACTTCTCATTCGTAATACCGGTAAATATGCTGTCCACAGCCATGTCAAGTTCAACAGAAGGGATGTGAAATAAAATCTTGTGAATTGCATCTATAAATGAGAAACTCTCTCTCTCTCTATCTCTCTCTCTCTCTCTCTCTCTCTCTGTGGTGTTTGAGGGTGTGTACACAGTACATGTCATGTGTGTGTAATAAATATTATTGTTTATTTAAATTGATATTTGTCATGTAAGTTTCAACTAAAGTTGAGAATAATTAATTTCTCTCTCTCTGTCCTTCTCTCTCTCTCTTAGAAAATACGTATTTATTGAGACCCTGATGAGACATAATATTTGTCTTGTAAATAATAATAATGCACTTACATCTGAAGTTGGGAATGAATATATTTCATAATTCTGGGGAAATATAAATGTACTGCAAGAGATATAAACAGTATGAAATGTAATCTCATGAAGTCTTCGTGTGCAAAACTGTGTAAATTTCCCTATTGTTTTCTGTGAGACAGGTGTTTGTACTAGGTGACCTTTGTGGCCAACACATCGTAAATATTTCAGCTTGGGTATTACACAATCTCTGAATGTTACAATTCTACACAGGTTGTTTGAAATCTGAAGAAAATCAGTCGTAATATGGGTGGCTAAAAAGATAAACAGCAGCATAGAGTATGTGCATGTTCATGTTGAACAGATATTACGATGTTGTGAATAAAGACTGCCAGTTATATTAAGATTTAAGCAGATGACTAGTACATGTAGATTTTATTGTTTGCATAATTAAATAACCCAGTTATAATAGTAAACAAATATTAAATTCAAAATGGCGGCAAATATGGCGGCCGCCGGCCGCCGATGTCCGTTTTGTTGATACTAAGATAAATTCAAAATTTTAACACCAACTGGTATTTATATTTTTAATTCAAGGTTGAAATTACACAATTAGGTTTATTTGCATTTAAAATAAATTAATAATGAATTATTTATTTATTTTTTCCGATCACGTGACGTTTTTGAGTTCTATGATTGGTCAATAACAGAGCGCGGATTTTTCCATGGACGATTTGAATGTTTGGATGTTGAAAGTGTTGATAGAAAAAAAGGAGATAAAACCAGTTGGTAAGGCGATATTTATGCTAACATTTTATTGATTTTGGTAAAGTATACTTAGTACCTCTGGAATAACATTCCGAAAAGAAGAAATATTGGGAATGAACACAATTCTAGGCGTGTGAATCTTAGATTTCTTGTTTGTTTTGATTGGTATGTCGAATGACAAAGACTGAAGTAAACAAATTGAAAGTATTTGAAACGCATAATATTTTTCAGCATTTAGTATATTAATCAAATATGTTCTTTGTCATATTTATTCCCACAATTGTTTATAGATTCCCTGAACTGTTAAAATATTGTGAAGCCTTATACGCATCAGCATGGTCATAACATGATCTAGCTGCAATGTTAATTAATGCAATGAAATGAGTAATTTAACATTAATTTTCCTCTTTTTTTTTATAAAGCAGAATATTGGTACATGATGTTTCCATGAGCTGAATCTGTCCTGACCTGGAGTACATGAAATTCTTCACAATATTACTTGTTTAAGGTAAAGACTAAAGTAAATTTTTTTTTCATTTCAAAATTCAAGAAATCTTTCAATCTAAAACTGATTCCTGTAAGTATAGATCTTAAATTAGTCTTGTATTTTCCATGTTTTGGATGAATTAATGAATTTGAATAAATTGATATGGAAGAGTGTTTTCAATTTGATATGCAAATGAGTGCTGGAAAAATACTATCTAAATATCTATAATCTAAATTTTGAACCTTTACAATTTTTTTGCAGAATTGAAGAAAAGGTTAAAATTGCAAGCATATTTCAACGAAAACTTAGCCGAATACCAGTCACACTGCCCACCAGCCAAGACGTCTGACCAGCTAAAATGAGGGACGCAGTCCACCAGCCAAGTCCCTCGGCCAGCTCGGCTGACCCAGTGCGGCCTGTCAAGGGATGACCAAGTCCATCAACTAGCTCGGCTGACTACCAGTGCAGCCTGTCAAGTCCTTCAACTAACTTGGCCTATTACCAGTGCGGCCTGTCATTGAACAACCAAGTCCATCAACTAGATTGGCTTACTACCAGAGCGGCTTTAAAAGGGATGGTCAAGTTCGTCAACTAACTTAACCTACTACCAGTGCCGCATGTCAAGAAATGGCCAAGTTCGTCAACTAGCTCGGCTTACTACCAGTACGGCCTGTCAATATAGGGACGGTTAAGACCGTTGACTAACTTGGCCTTCTACCAGTGCGGCTTGTCAAGGGACGTTTAAGTCCGTCAACTAACTTGACCAACTACAGATGCGACCTGTCAATGGATGGCCAAGTCCGTCAACTATCTTGACCAACTACCAGTGCGGCCTGTCAAACGATGGCCAAGTCCTTCAACTAACTTGGTCTACTACCAGTGTGGCCTGTCAAACGATGGCCAAGTCCTTCAACTAACTTGGCCTACTACCAGTGTGGCCTGTCAAACGATGGCCAAGTCCTTCAACTAACTTGGTCTACTACCAGTGCGGCCTGTCAAACGATGGCCAAGTCCTTCAACTAACTTGGTCTACTACCAGTGCGGCCTGTCAAACGATGGCCAAGTCCTTCAACTAACTTGGTCTACTACCAGTGCGGCCTGTCAAACGATGGCTAAGTCTGTCAGCTAACTCAGCCAACTTTCAGTGCAGCCTATCTTCAAATAATAAAGATAAACAACTGTACACCTGCAAGGATACCTGTGCAAGGAGGGTGGTATGCAGCTAGAAACTGTGACTGAAATCACTGTTTATAGAACCTTTCTTTTTTTTTTTTGAAATACAGCTAGATCAAAAATAAATAGGGTGTTAATATTTAAAAATTAGTGATGTCTGTTTATACAATTAGCAAGAGTAGAATGCAGTTTGCTAGGTAATTTTACAAAGACCCTAATTGCTATATGCTAAAAATGTATTCTTTAAAACAACCAGAGAAATTTCAATCTGTTGTAGATGACATGATGTAAAATAAGGTACACTTGAATTTTTAAAACAATTGCATGTGCATTCATTTAGTTGTATTTGACAATAAACCAAGCTATCTTTATCGTGTTTGTTAGGTAAAATTGTTATTGCCTTTAATATATTTAAATAATCTTTTTTGTATAAATTTCAAAAATCTTTTTTTTTTTTTTTTTAAATTTTAATGAGTAGCTTTTTAAAAGCTTATAACTGAGTAAATCCACAACAGGTTAACATACAGTGTATAATTTCACTGGAACTTTTACAAAAGTTTTTATTAATAGGTATAACTTTTTATAGTTATAACTTTTTGCAGTTATAACTTTTTTTAGGTATAACTTTTCTATAACTTTTTCATAACTTTCTTGGGGTATAACTTTTTTGTAACTTTTTCATAACTTTATAATAGGTATAACTTTTTTTAGTTATAACTTTTCCTGGGTATAACTTTTTCCGGGTATAACTTTTTTGTAACTTTTTCATAACTTTTTTTGGGTATAACTTTTTTGTAACTTTTTCACTGTTTATTTGGGTATAACTAAAGTATAACTTTGTAACTATTTTATAACTTTTTGTGTAACTTTTAATAAGTATAACTTTTTGTAGTTATAACTTTTTTATAACTTTTATGTACTTGCTGTATTTATGTTCAATAAAAGGTGAAAAGTTATGAAAAAGTTATAACTTTTTTGTAACTAAGTTATAACTAAATTATACCTCACTTAAAACATGCCATTCCAAACTCCGATAACTTAGTTATAACTTTTTTGTAACTTTTTTTAGTTACAAAAGTTATAACTAAGTTATAACTTTTTTCGGTATGGGTGATTTTTTTTAAATTCTAAATGACGAACACTTCATTTTATAGTATATTTGCCTGTCCGTCTGTCTGTAAACAATTTTTCAAAATGCTACTCCCCCTGCAGTTTTGGAATGATTTCAATATAACTTGGCATACAAGTAGACTACACTAAGATACTTAATTTCTGTATCGGTTTTTTGATTTCTGTGATTGGTGTAGCTTTAGTTACTAAAAATAGAAATAATTTAATAAAATGCTACTTATCCAACATTTTTTGTCTGATTTCAAAATAACTTAGCTCATATGTACACTATACTTAAATATTGGGATTTTAATTTCGATCAACGATGTTGCCGTGGTAACTAAAATAGAAATTTCTGTGAAATACTTTCAAAATGTTAATCTTCCTACAGTTTTAGTGAGATTGTAATATAATTTGGCATGCAAGTAGACTATACTGATATACACTATTATCAGTTTCGTGTTTTTGATTTTGTTGATTGATGTTGCCATGGTAACTAAAATTGAAAATTCTGTAAAATTTAATTGAAAGCTATTATTACAGGTGTAGTTTTATTGCAATCTTGTCACAAAAGTAGACTTAATTAAGGACCGTCATTCTATTTATTTCTTTTGTAAAGTTTTAAGCCCCAATTGCTACTTTAATCTTCCTTTATTATAAGTAAGTACAAACGAGCAGAGCCACATGCAGTCTCGACATAGATATATTTTCTTTCTTACGATATATAAATGAAATAGATTTAAATGAATATTTCTTTTTTCTAAACAAGAGAGACCCTCTCTATTAATGCATGTACTAGTATTCATTCATTGTACATTATTCTTTTAGAGAAATGGTCCTGTTCCTAAAAAAATGTTGGAACCTTTTTCTTAATCTTAACCTTGAAATAGAATGAAATATTAAGAATAGGAATCAAAACATAATTACATCAAAGTTTCAAATGCATTACTATTGTTAATTAAATTCCAAAGTTTTCACTGTAGTAAATCAAAGTTTCAAAGTTTTATTATAGCAAATCAAAGTTCCAAGGTTTTCACTATCAATAGTAAATTTAAGTTTCTAAATGTTTACTTTGGTACTATAATTAACTTAAGTAAACCATAGTTTACTGTAGTATTATTTTTTAAAGGATATGTTCGTTTTTTTAACGCCAGCCTTGAAAAAAAATATCTAAATTTCAGTTTATCGTCCAATGTAACATCACCGACTTTCTCATCAAAATAAAACAAAAAGCCGATCAAACTACGCTGTAGTTTAATGGACGTTTTCAATGTAAGGAGAAGTAATGAGACAGTATGTTTTTAAGCGTCGGCATGGGATGGGGTAGGGGTTATTTACATTAATAAATGTTTTATGTAAGTTAAGGTAGGATTCCTCTCACATTTCTTGTATTTAAAATTGAATGAAATGTTCACAGAACCAAAAGGACAATATTTCTAAGTGATGGTATCAGTTAAAATAAATTTGACCGTTTATCATTTGAGGCAAAGTCAGGTCAAGGTCATTACCCTTTTCCATTAAGGTCAGACGACACGTTCCTTAATAATATGTTTTGTTATATCTTGAAATAAGAAAAAAAAATATTCATATTTGGCATTCTCTTCTGATTTCTACATTGTTTTCAAAATGTTTTTAAACATAGGTACACTACAAAATGGTGAAATAGACGTTCAGAGGATTACCCATAAGGGTTATATAAGAAATATGAACCTTTGTTATCTTGTCCAAATGACTGGTAAGGTACCCTTATTTTTTTTGCGAGGAATCTTGTTTAAGTACCTGTTCTTCAATGACAATCTCTTTAGAAAAATTAAATGTATTTGGGGAACGTGTCGTCTGACTTAACATTAAACCAGAAGTCTCTGTCAAGACTGTAGCTCTACTGGTTTGTACTTATAACAAAGAATGAGAAAAGCAACCATTGCCATCAGACCAAAACTGTAGAAGGATTTGCGTTTCAAAGGAATTTCACAGACATTTCTATTTTTACTAATGATGGCAACCTTGTTCATCAAAATCAAAAACTGATGCACAATTTTATGTATCTTAGTGTAGTCTACTTGTGTGCCAAGTTATATTGAAATCAGACAAAAATTGTAGGACATGAAGTGTCTTTAAGGAATTTCACAGAAAATTCTATTTTTAGTAACCATGGAAACACCGTTCATCGAAATAAAAAACCGATGCGTTATTTTATTTATCTTAGTGTAGTCTACTTGTGGCCAAGTTATATTGAAATCAGATGAAACTGTAGGAGGAGTGGCATTTTAAAGGAATTTCACAGAAAATTCTATTTTTAGTCACAATGACAACATGGTTCATTGAAATGAAAAACCGATGCATTATTTTATGTATCTTAGTGTAGTCTACTTGTCTGCCAAATTATATTGAAATCAGATCAAAACTGTTGGAGGAGTAGCATTTAAAAGAAATTTTACAGAAAATTCAATTTTTAGTAATCATGGCAACACCGTCCATCGAAATCAAAAATTCACTATTTTATGTATCTTAGTGTAGTCTACTTGTGTGCCAAGTTATATTAAAATCAGACCAAAACTGTAGGAGGAGTAGCGTTAAAAAAATTGTTTACACACAGACGGACAGCTAGACGGACGGACGCATTGCTATCGTATAAACTCTTCTAGTCTCTGACCAATAGAGCTGAAATTACTGTTTCCAATAATGCGATCCCTACTTGTAGTTTTAAAGATTTTTTTTTATTATTTTTGCATAAAAAGATACTACCATATAGGGTCTATAAAATGATATTACCAAATTGCCATGGGTAATTTGAATAAAATGGATATTTGCTATTCCGAATATCCTCTATTTTTCTTAACATTTTAGGATTCATTAGTTATTTTTATATGCTTCCTATTTTTAATTTTTTCTAATTTTCACATATAGTAAAGTTGGCACATAAAGGTACAAAATGATACAAAAACTAATAGTTTTGATTGCTTACTAAGAAAACACTTTTTACGGATTTTTGGCTAAAATCTGTACTTGGGTTTGAAGCATTTAAAAGCAAACATAGTTTTAGTATGTGTGAAAAATCTTATTTAGTTGATATATTTTGAAACTTTAGTCCCTTATTATTAATTTAACTTACATTTAAAAATTTCGTCTAGTCTTTGATTGCGTTAAAAATATAACTAAATTCAATGTTCTATGATAATTTTGAAAGGCAGAAAAGAAGATATTTTCATACGCGACCATTCCACCAAAAATACAGTCCCTGCTAGTTTTCAAACGCAGTTTACCATTTCTATTTCAAGTTGTATAATTGTGATGAGAAAAAAAATATGGTCTTTTAAACCTCTTACATCTAAATATATGACATATCAGCAAATATACTTTGAATATTCCATCTAGTCAGAAACCAGAGAAGAATCGTACCTAAGTTAAATATTTCTTTAATGTTTTTGGGAAGATTAGGGATTTCGTATTCTCCATTTTTTGAGACCCTCCCCTTAACTTGGAAAATTTTGCCACAGACTAGTACTTGGTTTATATGCAACTTACGTTTCTTTTTATCATCTGAATTACATGTGCTATCCAGGGTCTTAAAGTAACTATTTCCAATCAAAGTATTGTTTTTATAACGATAAAAAATATGAAAGTTAAATAAATGTCATTGCAATAAGAACTCTAACTTGTGTTTATTTTTGCCAAGTAGACAGCAAACAGAAAGACTTCTGTGTTTCTTTCTTTCCTTGCATTTGTGCTACTTTATATGTATAGAGTAAGATGAGCTAGTGACCAAGTGGAATCGATATAACATCTAATTATGTATCGCCAAGGATGCCATGCCTTAAAACCAAAAGTCCAAGCATACTAGTATCAAAGCATTGTACTTTATGTTTGGAATAATTAGAAACAATAATTTTTTATATTATTCAAAACTTGTTAATTCTATTCCTAACTAGAAAGATCTCAGTCTTTCTCAACTGCATTTGTAAGTAAAGAATGATCTATTTTCGTAAACATGTACCATTTATACTCGCCTGTTAGTCGCCTCTGCTTATAAGTTTGAAATTTAGACAGTCTTTTTCACTCACGGCTTACGTTAAATAGCGGACATGTGTCCCTTACAAAAAAAAATACCATAGAAAACTATGTAGTTTACTATAGTTTAATGTAATTAACTAGAGAAGCAAAGTAAAAACGTTGGAACTTTGATTTGTGAAAACTTTGGAACGTCGCTAGCCACGGTTTAAATGTACGCGCTTCTCTCATTCTGGCAGTAGTTGCATGAGACGAGAATATATTTTGTAGCTCATTAAAGTATTAACCAAAAGCATGTAAAGCACATTCGGACTTTTCATGCGACCTTTCAGTATCCATTTGCGGTGAACAAAATATTTCTGATGAATACTAGTATTAATAAAGAGGGTATCTCTTGTACCGAAAAAAGAACTATATTCATTCAATTCTATTTCATTTTAATATCAGTCAGATGTAAACTTTATATATAGAGATTATATATAGAGATTATATATAGAGAGAAAAACAATAAACTGCAAATGAAATATGCGTCATTTAGAATTTCAAAAAAACACAGTAAATATGTATATTGTAATTTGATATATACTATAATTCAAAATTGATTCTAAAATAATCATGCAACAGTGATTATTCAAGTAACACTGCTCACAATTAAAGCATAAATGAACCTTTTTTCTCAAAACAATATATATTATTCTATGTATTACATGTACTTGTATTCTTTGTTATATATCCTTAAACATAAGTTGTCGATATTGATGTCTCTCTGTTTCGGAATTTGGAGAAACGAAGAAATGGTGAAAATCTTGATACGTATATCTGCATTGTTAACAGCGATATGTGTTAAGCTGTATCAAATGTAAAATACAAAGTTTCGAGTCGATTAAAATATTCAAATATAATATATACATATAATATATAATATAATTATAATATATTTATTTCAGGTTGACTATTCAAATCATTTTATCAAATTAAAAGGAATCAAATTGCTTGTTTGCCTCTGTATTTTCAGTAGAAAATTATTTTTTTAAAAATTTAATATCATTTTATTTATCCCTTTGTTTGTATCTCTTTCTTCCAGCTATCTGACTGTCTGTCTCTTAAACATCCGGGGCTTACTTTGACTAGATAGAAAACACAGTAAAATTTCAATAATTACTATTTATATCGCACAAGGGTATATATAAAAATTTTGACAAGTGATATCTCATTGTTCAGGAAAGGTGTGTGTGTATTTCTCTTAGATATAACAAGCAATTTCTAAATTTTATATCATTAAGGGTTGCAACTGCAACGCTTAATGATACATTAGTGTGTATCATTAAGCGTCGAATATGTCGATATTTGCTTGTTTCATTAAGCGTCGGTGTTGCACTGCATTTGTGACGCTTAATGATATAATTCTGTCATTAAGCGGCGATTTAGCATTAGCGGTTGATGATGTCAGCTATTAATGCAATAATTTATAGCATTAAGCGTTGCAAATGCAACGCTTAATGCTATTTGTATCATTAGGCGGCGTTTTATCATTAGAGGTTGCTACAGTGCATCACCTCATTCACCTGTCAATCAAAATCGCATGACGCTAGGTGACCTTGAAAGTCTGTTTACGCGGAAAGAATTTCTCTTGTGATTTGAAACAATCTGATGGTCAGTTCTGAGTTCTGAGTTCACACCTGTTTGAAAAATATATTGGGTCTCTGCCGGTGGGCCAGGGGCGCCGTATGTTTATCACACCTTTCACATTCTTTAGCTCTGATCACAGCAAGTGTATAACAGTATAACACACTCAACTGATATCAAACGAAATTCATCTTCCAGGTTTCACTACCT